>NW_004524937.1:672667-673759 GCF_000260255.1 Octodon degus
CCTGAGTGCTGGGAATTACAGGCATGCGGCACCAAGCCCGGTTTCCAGCTACATGGTGGGTGCCCTGGGATCCAGGGCCCAGACCATATGGAATGCAGTGCCAGGGATCAAACTCGGGGTCCTTGTGCTTGCCAGATAGGTGCTTACGCCTCTGAGCTATCTCCACGGCCCCTCCCTCACTCTTCTCTACCTCACCATCACTCCATGTGTTTAGTGCTTCTACTCTATGGCTAAGAAACCACATACTCAAGGATTGCGGTCCATGTAATGCAGAGATGTCACTAATGGCCTTCTATGTGCACTGTGCAATGAGCCAGCCACTGAGCCCACACAGCCACGGAGCCCCTGAGAGCCACAAGTCCACACTGAGATGCTCCACAGATGCATACTGCACACCCAGTGCAGAGGATGAGTGCAAACGGAAAGCACAAGCCGGCTCATTGACATGGACACTGGCCACATGCAGTGGCACCTCGGTCCACGAATGCTTTTGTTTATGAATCATAATTCGGTGTACAAATAGAAGCATTTAACAAGATTTTGATTTTATTTTCAAACTCTCTGTTGGGTGGCCAACAGGACCATGGCCGTCTTTCCCACACAAACACGACTGTGGCCATCTCTGCTAGGACTGGAAAAAATTAAGCTTGTGAACATCTTTGGCATTTAGATACAGTTTGTTTTTTTTGTTTTCTCTTTTTGAGATAGGGGCTCTCTATGCAATTCAGGTTTTTTCTTTCAGGTTGACCTTGAAATCACTTTTTTTTTTTTTTTTTGATACCAGAGACTGAACTCAGAACCTTGTACTTGCCAGGCAGGCACTTATGCCACTGAGCTATCTCCCCAGCTTGAACTCACTTTGTAACCCAGGCTGGCCTCAAACTCACAGAATCTTCCTGCCTCGGCCTCCTGAGTGCCAGAATTACAAACTTGTACCACATCCAGCTAGATAATGAGCTTTTGTGTTTTGGGTTTTCTTTTGGTACAAAATTGAATTCAAGAATTGAACTCAGGGCCAGGGAGATGGCTCAGTGGAGTAAGCGCTTCCCTGGCAAGTGCAAGGGCCTGAGTTCAATCCCCAGTTCCGAAAAA
>NW_004524937.1:674087-674730 GCF_000260255.1 Octodon degus
AAAAAAAAAAAAAAAAAAAAAAAAAAAAAAGACCTCGTGTGCTTGCCAGGCAGGTGTTTGTGCCACTGAGCTGTATCGCCAGCAATAATGAGCTTATATAAAAGAAATAATGAAAAATAATTTCAGGCAGGCATAGTGGCATATGCTTGTAATCCAAGCAACATGGGTGGCTGAGGGAGAAAGATCACAAATCCATGCCCATCCTGGGCAGCTTAGTGACTTACTAACACTCTGTCTCAAAATTAAATTTTTTTTTAAAAAGGCACATAGAGAGCCGGGCGTTGTGGCACACACCTGCAACCCCAGCACACAGGAAACTGAAGCAGGAGGACCACCACGAGTTTGCGGCCAGCCCAAACTACACAGCCAGACCCTTTCTTTAAAAAAAATGAAACGAACAAAGAAAGCACATGGAAGTTGGAGAATGGAGAAGTGATGTAGCCCCGTGTAAACGGTTCAAGGTTTAAACCCCAGGACAGTACGAGCAAAAAATTAAAAATTAATTTTATCTGTTTCTTTGTAAGTTTTCAAGAGATTTCCAAAACATCTGAAATGACACGTGTGCCATTGCACTTGACCCGAGTTGGTCTAGCAAGCAACACATGCACTTTTCGCTGGGCTCTGGCTTTCTAGAGACGCTGGT
>NW_004524937.1:675015-682052 GCF_000260255.1 Octodon degus
GAAACCAGGGATTGAACTCAGATCCTTGCGTTTGCCAGTCAAGCGCTTATCCTACGGAGCCATCTCCCTGGCCCCAAAAAATAATTTTTAAAAAAGGGCCAAGGAAGAAGAGAATTCTGCTTCTGAACCTGAACCCTTCCTTCCCAGCAGACCCTGAAGCCCCATGAATCTGGCAAACCTAAGCCAACCGCTTCTTCCCTTCTGTCACAATGAGGTCAGGGAAGGAGGTGCAGCAAGTGCTTTCCACACAGCTCCGATCCCATGAGAAGCTCAAGGGACTGCTGGACATCAGGTGGGATGCAGCTCTTTGCCCCACTCTCTTTTCCAGGTGGCAATTGGCCTTAAAATTCCCTTCAGGGAGCCATCCACCTCCTCAGCACAGAAAGGTTTCTGCCACGATGTTCCTGGAACACTCTCAGAAAAACCGGTACTCAAGAAAGGAAAGCGTATCAGAATATATCACTGTAGGAGTCAGAAAAGTGCTCTGCCTTCCTGCCATCTCCGTAAATGAGGTTACGGTCAGATCTAAAGTGTCCCCCAGATGCTCATATATTAAAGGCTTGGTCCCAGGGGAGCAGCGCAGAGGCGGGGCCTTTGGGAAGGATGGCAAGGCTCTAACTTCACCTAACTTCATCAGTGGACTAACCCAAAGGTGGGCTTATAAACGGTCAGCATTACCGGGAGGTGATGGAAACTCTAGAAGCTGGGGCCTAATTAGAGGATGTAGGTCACTGGCAGTGTGCCGCGGACGGGTCTATCCCCTACCCCCACCTCCTGCTCTAATTCCCAGCTGCTACTGGTGAGCACCTTCCCCCACTCAGTCCTATGACCAAGATATTCAGCCTCTGCTCTGGCCCAAAAGCTAGAAAGCCCTCTAGCCCTGGACTGAAATCTTGGAAACCATGACCCAAAAGACACCCCTTCCCCTACAAGTTGATTTTTCCTCAAGTATTTTGTCATAAGAAGAGAAGTTATTTAACAGTAGGATACACATTTGTCAGTTGTAATCTTCCCCACTCAATCAGGAAAGACAGGAAGCTGAATCACCAGAGACAACTGCACACTCTTATCACCCCAGCAGTGGTACCAGAGAAGCCTACGTAACCAACCTTGGTGAAGGTGAAGCTAGCTCTCTCCTACTACTAGCTCCCCTATGCCACACATTCTCTCCTACAATGTGCTGGCCCTAGCAACTCAAGAGTTCTTTCCAGGCTTGTCAAATCTCTAAAAAATGACTTCTTTGCTGAGGTGAGACAGACAGATAGATAGATAGATAGATAGGCAGATGCCCAAATTTTTTTTCCAATGTATGTGGTACAGGGTCTCACTATGCAGATCAGATGCATATTGATCCTCCTGTCTTCAGCCTCTCCACTGCTGGGAGTACAGGCATGCGCCTTTATGCCCAGACTTGGTCGATGGCTCAGCATGCCCGGGGGTGCGGCTGGCACACCATGTGGTGCCTAGACTGAACCCTGATCCCTGTGCTTGCCTAAGCAGGCACTGAGCTATCACACCAGCCCTGTAAGCCCAAATTCTAATTGCCCTTTCAGTTTCTCATCCCTGAGTGCTTGAATATTTATGCACAGGACACATGTGGAAATAAGGCTCTCATCCTTTTTCTCTTGTTAGTGTGTCCTTTGTTAGTTGAACCTACAAGGCCTAAGCAAATGAACCTAAATTGGCAGACAGTCATTTTCAGGGTTCTCTAAGCCTTCAGCTCTTCTACGCAGTTGGTCTGATCCAACTAACTTTTCCAAGAGTGGTTTGAGAAGGAAAAATTGGAGCAAGGGATTGTTGCTCAGGTTAGAGCTCTTGTCTTACAGGCACAAGGCCCTAGGTTCAATCCCTAGCACCTCTAAGAAGAGAGAGAGAGAGAGAGAGAGAGAGAGACAGACAGAGAGAGAGAGAGAGGCGCAGGCAGATACAGAGACAGAGAGAAACTGATAAGGAAAAATTATTACAAAAGTCCCCCAGAAGTAATAAAGCCAAACTTAGCCAAAAAAAAGCCAATACTTATGATCCCAGCACTGGGAGTTGGGGTGCAAGATAGCTCAGTGGTTTAAAGTGCCTGCTTAGGCAAGCTTAGGCAAACACAGGTTCTGCAGTTTGATCTCCAGCATCACATGCCATGCGAGCCCCACCCCCTAGGACAGGCTGAGCCAGCTGCAAAAAATAATAATAATAAAAATAATAATAAAAAGAGCTGGTGACATAGCTCAATAATGGACTACTTTTAAGACCTACTGCCAAGAGCAGGAAAAAGCACAAGCAAATGCCCAAAACCCTGGGTTTAGGGGACTGCACTTCAAGTCAGACTTACCACACATACGACTCACTGAACACTATTTATTGAAGACCTACTATGTGCCAAGTACTACTGCTATATTAAAAAAAAAAAAAAGAAAAGAAACAGGCGGGGCTAGGGAGATAGCTCAGTAGAATAAACACTTGCCTGGCAAGCACAAGGGCCTGAGTTCAATCCCCGATTCCGCCAAAAAATAAAGGAATAAAGGAATAAAGGAATAAAGAAATAAAAGAAACAAAGCTGCTTTCTGGTGCAGCTTACGGTGAGGATAGGAGAAGCAGAAAGGATGGTAACACAAGTAAGCTGTATAGTGTCTAGGAAACCAGAGTGCACTGGGAAGAACATAAGAGGATGAGTGTGGGCAGCTGAGGGCAGGCGGGCACAGGCGTTATTCTCACGAGGCCTCTCTGAGAAGGTGGCATTACAGCCAAGACTTCTGGCAAGGCAGACCGCCCCGCAACCTGAGTGCACACCTGGCAACCCAGGAGGGCTGCCCAGGCCACAAAGGGCAAAGGCTGGGGAGAAAACTGCTGCAGGGCTGAGGCGAGGTGGGCTGGGCTGCCTCACCAAGGCTTCGGCTCCTGCGCTCCTCTCCCTGTCACGCTCATCGCCAAGGCTTGAGAGTGGGTGGGGGAGAGCAGCAAGATGGGGCCAGGAGGACTCCTAGCCCCTTTCTGTCTTTTGTTTTTCTTCTTTTTGCTTTTTCCTGTAGTCACTACTTCTTGTAGTCACTGAGGTTTCAAAAAAATCCAGCCATTTTACTTTTTGTTGGTCATTATTTACATGAAAAAAAATCCTCGTATTTCCTTTTTCAATTTCAGTCCAGGATGAGCTATGAATTCTGTGACACAGGGAAGCTCAACCACGCACGATGAACACAGTCCACAATTTATGAAGCCCTTTGACACCTGGGGGAAAGGGACGCTAACATTTTAGCTAAGACCCAACATAAGAACACGAGATTGTCCTTGTCACAAAGACAGCAAGGTGTCTACTCAAAGGTTTCCTGTAGATTATGAACCAGGATTTACAGCAGAGTTGGGGGGTAATGACCAGAAATGGAAACCTCCAGAGTCACGTAACAAGACTCTTTCCCTGGTCACCTAAGTGACACTTGAACTTCTGACAAGCAAGATGGATTTGGCATCTGGGCACATCAGCAAGCACAGCTCAGGCTTCTTGGCAGACTGTCTAGGGCAGAGACCACACCCGGCAGGAATGAAAGCACCTGCAGCCAGCACTGGCAATTCCAGTTACAGGGGGAGACAGCAAGGCGCAACCTTGTCGCCCACTTCAGTGAAGAATTCAAGGACCCAGCCAGGCCTGGTGAGCACACCTGCAAACCTAGTACTGCGGGAGGCTGAGGCAGGAGGAGCACACACTCTAGCTCAGGCTGGACAACCTAGTGACTGAGGCCCCGAGAGGCCACTGGGGCACAGCAGGCTGGCTGGAAAACAAGATGGAATTTGTCAGTCACAAATACCCACAACTGGGGCCGGGGAGATGGCTCAGTGGAGTAAGTGCTTCCCTGGCAAGCGCAAGGACCTGAGTTCAATCCCCGGTTCCGCAAAAAAAAAAAAAAAAAAAAAAAAAAAAAAAACCCACAACAGAGGCTGGAAATAAGACATAACCACATCACGTGACCCTGACTGGAAGTGACCTGTCGACCACAGCCAGATGAGAGGGTAGAGCACCTGCTCCCAGCTGGCTGGGACTACAGGCGTGCACTGCCACACCCTGCCTTTCTTCTCTTTTCTTTGCCTTTTCTTTCTTCTTCCTTGACTTCAAATAAAAGCTGTGCCTATCAGTTCACCAGCTGTCCTGGTCAGTTCTTTGCGCAGGACAGAAAAGCCTAGAATCACCACACACTGCTACCAGGCAACAACTTGTCTTAAAATTTTTAAATGTTTAAAAAGGCCTGCAGGGGCTGGAGAGATGGCTCAGTGGTCTAAAGCACCTACTTGAAACAAGCTTGGCAAAGCACAGGGACTGCAGTTCGATCCCCCAGCACCACATGCCAGCCAGCCCCGCCCCCTGGTGGGCTGAGCTGGCCACACACACACAAATAAATAAATAAATAATTTAAAAATAAATAAATAAATAAAAAATAAAAAGGCCTGCAGACATAGCTCAGTGTGAGGGCCTTGAGCTCAATTTCCAGTCCCTGGGCATGGTGGTACTGTAATCCCAGCACTTCTGGAGGCTGAGGCAGGAGGATCATTGCAAATTCAAGACCAGCCTGGGCTACAAAGTGAGATTAAGGTTGGCCTGAACTACACAGCAAGACTGTTTCAAAAAAAAAGATAAAAATAAATTTAAAAAATGTTTTAAAAAGGTCTCCAAATATTTCTCCCTGAGGGATTGCTAATAGACCTCCCCCCAACGCCTCCCCACTGAAATTTAAACTAACAAGGAACAAGCTTTGAATTCGTGGGAAAAACAATACAGACTTTAGAGATACAGATAATAATTCTTTATCATACCAGACTTAATGCAGTCCACCCAGAAAGAAAAGCTTATGCCTCTCCTTGTCTAGAACAACAGCTGCGTTCACTGGGGTTTGTACACACCAGGGTCACAAGCCTCCTAGAGGGAGGTTTACAATAATGAAGTCTTATATTTTCCCACTCAACAACAACAGCAAAAAATTCGAAATATTAACCACACTTACTTAGAGCTTATGAATTCCACCACATAATAAACCCCAGCCCCTAAAAATAAAGTTCCTAGGCACCACGTTCAGCACTGAATGAATGAAACAAAAAAGATAACTGAACAAAGGTCCTTTCCAGCAAAACTAGCTAATTTTGTTTCATTTCTTTATTTATTCATTCCATTTATGTATTTGGTACAGGGTATAGGGTCTCACTAGGCAGCTCAGACTCATAGTGATCCTCCATCTTCAGCTTCCCCAGTGCTGGGATTACAGGCATGTGCCGCCACACCCAGACTCTACTGCTAGCTCAGTGGCCGGCCTTCCCTCCCCCCACCCCCGGGCGGGGGCAGGACTGGCGTGGCATGCTGGACCAGAGATTGAACCCTGATCCCTGTGCTTGCCAAAGCAGGCACTTAGATGGCCTTCCAATAGCTTGTCGGATTAAAGTGCTTGCTTAGGCAGACACAAGGGCCAGGAGTTCAGGCCCCAGGTCTGCCACGCCGGCCCCACCCCTGGGGCATGCTGAGTCCACCATTGAGACTGCACACGATGGTACACGCCTATAATCCCCGCACTTGGGAGGCTGTAAACAGGAGGATCACTAGGAGTCCCATCTACGCAGTGAGACCCTGCACATTCTGTCCTAAATACAAAGAAAGCAAGCAAACAAGCAAGCACGCAAGCAAGCAGGCGCTTAATCTGCTAAGCTATCTCGCTGGCCCTTCAGCCATTTTATTAAGTCTTGGGGTCTTCAGTAGTTTTAAATTTTTTTTTAATGTATTTAGTACAGGGTCTACAGGGTCTCACAACATTGATAAGACTCGTTGCGAGCCTCCTGTTTACAGCCTCCCACGTGCTAGAATTATAGGTACACACCACCATGCCCAGCCTCAATGGGGACTCAGGTGCCGGGGGAGAGGGGAGCAGGCATAGCACACCAGGGATTAAACCCCGGCCTCTGCGGCTGCCTAAGCAGGCACTTTAATCCGCTGAGCTATCTGGCCAGCCTCTCAGTAGTTTTATAAAGTAGGTTTTTATTACATTTGTTCAAAATGACTGAAATTTGTGAAAGAGAGGGAGAGAGGGAGGATGGGAGGGAAGAAAAGAGGGAGGGAATAAGTCCCTGAAGCCCCAGGAGGAGGGAGGGAGGGAGAACACCTGAGCAAAGCACTGAGAAGGAAGGGCACTGTCAGGGTCAGCCTAGCTGTGCTGTGCGGACAGGCACGGCCCCACGTGGACAGGGAGGCCCTGAAAAGCAGCCCCTGGGGCCCGGAGACGGCTCAAGGGCTTAAGCGTCTGCAGGGCAAGCACAAGATCCTGAGTTTGACCCCCCCCAAAAAAAGTACCCTCCGCGCTGAGGTGAGTGTAACATACACACTGGATTTCAAAGAGGACCAAAAGCAAATTCCCAATGAGCTGAAGGTGGTAACACACTCCTATAATCCCCAGCAATGTAAGGGCAAGAGGATTCCTTTAAGCCCTGCCTCTGCAATTCAGTAATTTAGTAATATTAGAAAGTGATTTAGGGGGCTGGGGAGATGGCTCAGTGAAATAAGCGCTTCCCTGGCAAGCACAAGGGCCTGAGTTCAATCCCTAGTTCTGCAAAAAAAAAAAAAAAAAAAAAAAAGTGATTTAGTAAGACCCTACAAACAATAAAAGGGAATAAAAATAACAAAAAAGAGCTGCAAATATAGCTCAGTGTGAAGGCCTGTGTTCTATCCTTACGCTTATAGCAATTATTAGTAATAATAATTGTCCCATTATGAATTTTTTGTGTTGATATATTATAATAGTAATAGTTGAGTATTGGGCAAAATAAAACCATAACATTACAGAAATTTAATTTTCAATTTTTTCTTCTCTTCCTCTTCCCTCCCTCAGGCCTCGTATCCCTTCTCTGTGCTAAGGACTGAGATTGAACCGTGGAGGCTGGTGAGATGGCTCAGTGGTCTAAAGCACCTACTTAGAACAAGGTAAGCAAAGCACAGGGACCGCGGTTCAATCCCCAGCACCACATGCCAACCAGCCCTGCCCCCTGGTGGGCTGAGCTGCACACACACACACACACACACA
>NW_004524937.1:682249-685143 GCF_000260255.1 Octodon degus
AAAAAAAAATAATAAAAAAAAAGAGAGATTGAACTGCGGGCCTCACACGTGCTAGGTCGGCGCGCGGGCGCGCTCCCACTCAGGTTAATGTGCCATACAGGGCGGAATATGTATGCCAAAGTTCACAGACCCAGGCACAGAGACCCAGACACCCACAGAAGACTAAAGGGATACAGAGATTGCAACAGCATACTCACAGGACAAAGCATACTAAGGACTGCAGAGACACCAGCTGCCAGGCAGAGGTGTGGTAAGCCTCTCCCCCAGACTCGGGACAGCGACACCCTGATCTGACTTCTGGCCTCCAAAGCACTATCCAAGAAACGCTGCTGTGCTAAGCCACCTGTCACGTGGCAATCTGCTACATCAGCCCTAAGAAACTAGCGCACGGGGCTACTAGAAAATGTTACACTGAACATATGGCTCTCACTATAATTCTACTGGACATCAGTAACCTACAGTTTAAAGGGGATCCACTCCGAAACTCCTAGTAGTCACTACGGACCCTAAGAATTGAGCCATAACATAGTCTCAATATCCCTAAGTGGTTAAGGATACACCCCAAGATAGCCCGAATCTCTCGAGTTTTTCACGTTTGTTTTAGGGTTTTTTTGGTAAAAAGGAAAGGCACAGCCCACGCATGCGCATGTGCCATGACGACGGAGCGATCCACGTGCACACACAACACTTCTGAGACGTGTGAGACAGGCTACCCAATGTACTAAAGAGGGCAAACAAATCCCCTCAGGAACACTCATCGCCATTCTTCTGACTGCCCTCAGAGCACTTCCTGCCAGGCGCCCTGAGCTGCCACTATCAGGCCCTCCTCCACCCTGGTCTTCACCTCCCCTTTACAAGTGTTGCAGCCTGGCCCAGTTCTTTGAGATAAGAAGAATGCCTTCCAAACACCTTCCTGTATCTCTTCTTAATTAGCCATGACAGCTGCTGTCTAGGAGAACTCCCGAGGGGGCCAGCCCTGCAGCTTTAACAAATACCAGCTGAAGGAGAGCCTTCCAGGGAGTGCACTGCCGGGCCAATTACTGCAGCAGCAGCCAGCAACCTGGGCACTCGGAGGGGAGGTCGCCCGGATGACTTCATCTCCCCCCAGAGCAGGTCTCTGTGGAATCAAGAAGTTTTGAAAAAAAGGGCCAAGACACTGCTTTCGACCAGCGTCAGGTAAAGATGTTTTGTCCTAGTAGAATCCCAGGTTAGAGGTCAGGGGAACGCAACCACCTTTGTTACCCTATGCAGAAGCCAGATGGATGGCAAAAAAGAAGCTAAACTGGAAGAGCAAGTATAGTCACAGCCCAGGCTGCAGAGAGCCGGGGTGATGGGAAGCTCACTGCTCACTTGGTGCTAATGTGGGAAACGGGTCGGAGGGGATTTGGGTGACACCCAAGGAACAGAAGACAGACACCCAAGCTGCCCAGCGGAATTCTGCCGTGCTTAAAATCCTGGAAAGTCATATTTGCTGGAACACTTAAGACAGTGGCAGGGCTGCCCCACAGCAAGACTACGGTGATGGGAAATTAACGGAGTAAGACTGGGAACCCAATATTTATTAACACATTGAGGAAAGCACTTGTGTAGCTATCCTTATCTCATGCTGTGTCAGGAAGGCATTAATTGGCAGCCTTGTTTGGTGAGAAAGCTGAAGCTTTCGGTGACAAGAGACCTGCTTGAGGTTACCCAATCTGCCCAGGAAAAGCTCAGAGCCTGTCTAGGCAGATCGCTGCCTGAGGTTTGGAGTTGGGAGGTCGTCATTCCCTACTTCTCTGCTCCAGGTGGGACAAGCAGATGCTGAGCCGTCAAGAGTCAGCGGAGGGTGTAGCTCAGCAGTAGAGCACTTGCCTGGTGGCTGTAAGGCCATGGGTTTGACCCCAGCATCCCAATAAAATGAATAAGTAAATAAAAATAAAAAGGGAAAGTCAAGAACCACTTCCCAGCTGAGAATGACTGTGCACACGGGCAATCCCAGCTACCTGCAGTATGACCACAAGTGGAGTTGAGCCTGGGCAAGTTAGAGTGACCGAGTCTCAAAATAAAAAATAATAATAATAAAGAGGAGAGGATATAGCTCAGTGTTCCCTGGGTTCAATCCCAGGGGTGGGGAGAGTTTCCTATAAATTCTCAACAACTGGGGCCGGGGAGATGGCTCAGTGGAAGAAGCACTTCCCTGGCAAGCGCAAGGGTCTGAGTTCAATCCCCAGTTCCAGGAAAAAAAAAAAAAAAAAAATTCTTAACAACTAGCAAAGCTATGATTAAAAAAGATAAAGGAACATCCAGGCATAGTTGTCTGTGGTGCCAACACTTGGGAGGATGAGTCAGTCCAGCCACCTATGAAAACAGTTCTGTAGTTTCTTAAAAAGTTTAGGGCCAGGGAGATAGCTCAGCAGCATAAGCATCTGCCTTGCAAGTGCAAGGTCCTGAGTTCAATCCCTGGTAACACACACACACACACACACACACACACACACACACAAGTTAAACATGCATCAATGAAATAAACAGATCAAAATCAAACACTCTGGGGGCCGGGGAGATGGCTCGGTGGAATTAGCACTTCCCTGGCAAGCACAAGGGCCTGAGTTCAATCCCCGGTCCTGAAAAAAAAAAAAAAAATCAAACACTCTGTCTATATGACCAAATGATTTTGACAAGAGTGCCAAAACCATTGAATGTGGAAAGGGTAATTTGTTCAACAAACAGTGATGGGGAAAATGGATATCTACAAACAAGAGAATTAAGTTAGACCCTTAAGTCATAATTAATTCAAAATGGATTGCCTGGGGCTGGTGAGATGGCTCAGTGATCTAAAGCACCTACTTAGAACAAGCTTAGCAAAGCACAGGGACCGCGGTTCAATCCCCCAGCACCACATGCCAGCCAGCCCC
>NW_004524937.1:686167-693221 GCF_000260255.1 Octodon degus
AGAGAAGCACTTACTCCACTGAGCCATCTCCCCAGCCCCATGGAAAGGAAATTCTGATCTGTGCCACCACATGAAATAAATTTGCTAGGTAAAATAAACCAGCTACTATAGGATCAATGCTGTATGCGTCAGCTTATAAGAAGTGTCTAGAGTGATGTCCCCGGCCCCCCAAATTCATAAAGATAAGCTACAGCACTGTAGTTGTCAGTGGTTGGACGTATGGGAGAAAAGCAAGGTAGTAGTGAGGCAGTACTGAGGCAGCACACAGTTTCAGTTTTGTAAGATGAAGAGTTCCAGTGAAGAGCAGCAGAGAGGGCTGAATCCCACCCACCCCACTCGCTCAGCACGGAGGGTTCCATCCAGGGCCTTCCTACTGCGCTACATTCCTAGCCTTTTTGTTTAAGATACTTAAAGATGGCCAAGATGGTAAGCTTCATGGTCTGGTTTGTTTTGGGTTTTTTTTCCTGTCTTTTGAGATGGTCTCACTACCTAGTCCAGCCCGGCCAAGAACTCCCACTCCTCCTACCCTGGTGTCTAGAGTCCTGAACTGACTTACAGGAAGGCTGTACTGTGTGCAGCTTACTTTTTTTTTTTTTTTTTTTACTATCAATACTTTTTTGTTTGTTTGTTTGAAATTGTTTTGGAAGGATGGTAGGTATTAGCGTCTTTGTACTAAGCTACATCCCCAGCCCTTTTTCACTTTCTGAGACAGCCTTGCAAATCCCTAAATTGCCCCCTCTGGGGGTCAAACTTAAATTCCTCCCTCAGCCTGGGATTGCTGGGATTACCTGTGCCTGCAACCTGCTTCCAGGTTGGTAACAATGCTGTTTGTTTGTTTGTTCTTTAATTACCAAACATGGGGCTGGGAAGGGAGCTCGCTGGCTGGCACAGCGCCTGCCTGGCAAGCACAAAATCCTGAATTTGAGTCCCAGTACCAAAAAAATAAAATTACTAAACCGAAGCCAGAAAACCCAAGAGAAATGAAAACCTAGGTCCACACAGATTTGCACAACATGTCTCACATTATCCACTGCCAAAGTGTAAAGAGCCAAATGTCCATCAACTCGCTAATACCTAACAAAAAACATATCCATATAATGGGATAGTATTCATCAATAAAAAGAATGACCTGCTAACAGGCGCTATGACACAGACCGAGCCTCCAACTCGTACCCTGCACCAGAAGCCAGCACCAGGCAGCTGACACATTAGAGGAGGGGACGACACACGGTGTGTCCTTTTCTGATCTAAAGAAAGCAAAAGATACAGTTTCTAGGTGGTTGCACCTCCGCTGTCTGAGTCTGCCTAGGTGACAGAAACAACAAATGACAGGAATAAATGAGTCATTAAGTAGGTCACCCTGTTTTAAAACTAGTGGAGAATTTTGAAACAATTAAAACTTGCTAATTATAAAGCACCGTGTTTCCTGTGTTCATTTCTGGCTCCCCATTAAATGACTTTGACTTGATGACATCCCGCGACCTGGTCTTTTCACCAATTCACTCCTGCCAGGCAGGAATGTCAAGTGAATTTCCAGATTATAAATCCAGTTGCCCTTTTTAAATTGCAATACGCAGCTAGCTGTAGGATGCAGCCTGGAGCTGGGGTGGGGAGGAAGCCTTGGCAAAGGGCAGAAAAGGAGGGAGGCTGGACAGAAGGCCTGCGCTGAGACCCAGACGTTCCATGTGCTCACACTGGTGGGATTTTCTGCTGCATTATTCTGGAAAAGACCTTTTCTCCCTATTTTAAAACAACATCTGGAGTCAACTGGACACAGTTGCAACTGCAGCAGAGGTTTTCTTTTTAGAAGTGAACAGGGAGTGTATAAGGCTGATGTGAAAGCGCAGAGCTTCTGAGACCTGCTCGGGAATTCACAACCGAGAGTTCCGCTCTCAGTGCAGCTACGACTCCCTACCTCTGAGGTGGAATCTGGAACTCGGCACTGTTAAAAAAAGGTGCAGGGTAAGGACCACCCTTTGAGAAACAATGCTGTGAAAGGGCATAGGCGGTCCAAGGCTGCAGCACCTCTTTTTGCTCCCTGGATTAGGGCTAGCTTTTTATATGCAGATTAAGTTTAAAGGGTGAAGTAGGTCTTTCTAGGACACAACCTTTTTCTCCTCCCCTGTGTTACAAGCAAAACCCCAAAGCTATGGTTCACAAATTGAGATTTCAACCAGAAATGAAAGCACACATCTATGATCCCTGCACTTGGGAAGCTGAAGCAAAGCATCCTGAGGAGTTCAAGGCCAGCCTTGGCTACAAAGCAAGACTCAATCTCTAAAAATGTAGGATTTAAAATTTATTGGGATTGGGCTGGTCAAATAGCACAGTGGATTAAAGCACCTACTTAGGCAGAGGCAGGGACCGTGCAGGCCCCACCCCCAGGGCACCCTGAGAGGGTGATTGAGACCTCGAGTGGAGGTTGTGGTGCACTAATCCCAGTGCTTGCAAAGTTGAAAACAAGAGGATCACTATATATCAATAGTGTAGTGAGGCCCTGTAGGCCCTATACTAAATACATAAAAAATTGAATAAAACTTATTGGGGAACCAGGGAGATGGCTCAGTGGAATAAGCGCTTCCCTGGCAAGTGCAAAGGCATGGGTTCAATCCCTGGTTCCCCAAAAAAACAAAAACAAAAACAAAAAATACAGAAAAAAAGAGAAAGCGAAAGGGCTAAACAACCCAGGCAGAAACACGTCATTCAGATGCTTCTCCAGCCATGCTTTCCTTGATTATCCCAACTTCAAATCAAGAGGACTTCTTCCTGACACCCCTGCCTGGGAGTCCCTGTGCTCCCACTATCCTCCTTCCCTAAATAATTATGTCTGGCAAAGTCCCAGACCCTGGCCTTATCTCAGGTGCTCAAATATCTCAAGCAGCTACCAAACGGCCCAGGAGCCCCTTCATTACGTGAGTCACCCCTCCAGGATCAAACCCCAGAAAGCACCACCCTGAAGGGCCCTCTCCCTTCCCGCCACCGGCCTCAGGTCATCTGTGAAGACGCCAAAGCTGCCAACTCCTTCTACACAGGGGAAAGATCTATCAGATGCTTCCTTCGTTGGCAAAGGGCAGCTCAGACGCCCCGCTGACTAACACAGCATTTCATTCTTCAGCCTGTAGTTCTGGCACCAAGTCAACCAGGATGAGCAAAGAAATGCCTCCCATGGTATCTCCCTGGACAGCTCATGTTCTCATGGTGTTGGTCATTACCTGGGCCAATGACTCCCAAATCCACATAACCAGCCCAGCCTGCAAAATAGCACTCGCTTCCAGCCCACACTCCCAGCTGCCTGCCTACCTCGGGCATCTCTGCCTGGCAAGCATTACGCCACCCCAGCTCAATTCCCGCCCCGCCCTCTTCACCACCCTAATCTTGCACTTCCATTACTCTTCTCCCAGCTGTTGAGGCTCAAAACATCTGCATCCAGCATCTCACCCCGAAGTGATCCCATTTTCCCTCCAAAGTCTCTCAGATTTCTACCTTCTCCACTGCCCCTGCCAGGGCTGGGGGCGAGACTCCTGCAGCCAATTAGAAGCAGTCTTCCCTCTTACCACACATTCCCATTCCCAACCCTCAGGAATGGGAATTTAAATAATGTGCAACAGTTGTGCTTGAGTCTCTTCAAGGGAACTGCAGTCTAAATCACATTTTCCCCTGCCACAGGCTTGCAGGGCAAGTAACTCAATGCCCAGAGAAGGGGAGTGGCTTACCCGAGTTCACCCTGCTGGGAAGAGCAAGAAGCCAAGCCCAATAACTAAAGGTCCACTCTGCACTCCTAAAATATCTTCTGCTCCTCCCTTCCCTTAAAATGCAGACTCTACTGGTCAGGCTAGATAGTTCAGCAAATTAAGCGTCTGCTTTGGCAAGCACAGGGACCAGGGTTTGATCCCTGGGGCGCCCTGAGCAGGGGACTGAGTCTGGGCGTGGTGTCACATGCCTGTAATCCCAGTGCTGGGGAGGCTGGAAATAGGAGGATCACTATGAGTCTGAGCTGCATAGTGAGACCCTGCATCAAATACAGAAAAAAATGAAAAAAATAAATAAATTAAAAATGCAGACTCTTATCAAATGGATTTTTCTAACTGAAATTCTTACCGGGGATTGAACTCAGGCCTTTGCACTTGCCAGGCAAGTGCTTATTCAACTGAGCTATCTCCCCAACCCCCTCAAGACCTTCTTTTTTTTTTTTTTTAAACATTTATTTATTTATTGTGTGTGTGTGTGTATGTGTGTGTGTGGCCAGCTCAGCCCACGAGGGGGCGAGGCTGGCTGGCATGTGGTGCTGGGGGATCGAACCGTGGTCCCTGTGCTTTGCCAAGCTTGTTCCATGTAGGTGCTCTAGACCACTGAGCCATCTCGCCAGCCCCCCTCAAGACCTTCTTAAACTAATTTTCATAGCCCAGTAGGCCCTATTTCCCACTGTTCCTCTACCTGGTTTCCTCCTTCTCCAATTGGACTAGTTTCTTTTTTAGGACCAATAATTATTATTTGACACTGCATTTTACTAATAGCTAACATGTATTAAACACTCAAGAACATTCCAGATCCTATGCCGAGTCGCAAAATACAATAATCTCATTGTATCATCAAAATAACACTTATTAACAGACAAAATTAATTTAACCCTTCCAAGAAAACACATTTGATTCTCCCTAATCCCAAACCTCCTTCTCCCAGGTCTCCTCCACTCTGGTCAATGAAACCACCATCATTTCCACTGCTTGAGCCAACAACCCAGGCATCAGCCTCGATTCTTTCTCTTCCACGCTCCCACACGCCCCACCAACTCTCCCCTCACAGACCAGTCACTGTGTCCTCCTTGCCTTTCCACTACCACCATCCTGAAGCCACCCTACAGCCCAAGTCTAACTTGAACCCACTGGGAAAGCCTAGATGTCCCCAACAGGAAAAGAGACAAAGTGGTACATCCACACAATGGAACATTCCCCAGCAAGAAAGAGAAGTCAGTGAGGACGCTACCCTGAAGGAGAGAGGAGTCAGTGTGGGTGGGACCACACCTGTAGGATTCTAGAACAAAACCAACCTATGGTGACACAAACCACATCAATGACTGATTTTTTTTTAAGTATTTTTTGTTCACTACATGTTTGTAATTTATGCCACTTATAATCATCTTGTGAGGGGTTATGTGTACAGCTTGTTTCTTTTCTTTTAAAGTCCCTTCTGGGCAAGCCAAATAGCTCAGCAGACTAAAGCACCTGCTTCGGTGGAGCACAGCAGTGGGGGTTCGATCCCCGGTGTGCTGCACTGGCTCCGCCCCTGGGGCACACTGAGGTGGTGAATGAGACTGGGATGGTGGCACACACCTATAATCCCATCACTTGGGAGGCTGAAAACAGGAGAATCACGACGAGTCCGATCTACGTAGTGAGACCCTGTCCACCCTGTAGACCCTGTCCTAAAATTCATTTAAAAATAAAAGTAAAGCCCCTTCCCTCTCCACTCTCCTCCATTCTCTCCCCCTTTTTACAGTGTACTTATTGTGATACTGCTAGCCCATGTGATGCCACAGTGCTCACACCAGCTGGGTGCGGGCTCCTTCTACAGCACTTTATTCATCACATCTCCCTCCTCACCCTTCACCGGTTCCCTTGGACCACTTCCCTACTGCAAGAGATACAGGCCTTGTCTGTTGCTAGCTATCCTTTATCATGTTCTTTGTATTGTGCCTCACTCATATGAAAGATACCAGCTGGGGACGCAGCCCAGTGGAAGAAGCACCTGCCTAGCAAGAGCAAGGTCTTGAATTCGATTCCCAGTACCAAAAAAACCCCAAAAGACATGGCCTAAATAAGTCTGTGTGTCAGGGTTGGGTTTTTTTTTTTTTTGGGGGGGGTGTCCCCCCCCATTCAACATTATATTTTCCAGGGGTATCCATGTGTCATTTTTTTTACTGCCCAGTAGTGTTCCTCAGTGGTTGATTCTTTTGGAGAGAAATCCGAATAGCAAGAAGCACGAAGGAATTCTCCCAGGCAACAGAAATAGCCTGTGGCTTGCTATGTATTTGTCAAAAACTGACTGAACAAAAGATCTGAACATTTCACAGTGGGAAAATTAATTTCGGCAACCTGACCCCCAAGGGTCTTCTGCAATCCAACTCCTACGCCCGCCCCTCTGCCCCCCTCATGCTGCCATGTGGGTCTCCACCAGCCCCTGGACAAGACATTTCTGGCCCCCGGGTCTCCGCAGCCCCTCCCAGGCAGCCTCACCCTTCACTCTCAGTTGTCTCTCTGGCGTGGTGCCCCCTACCTTTCTGGGCAGATCCAAGGACTTCTCCAAGCTCTCTCATTTAATCATCTGTTTTCATTCTCAACTTGCCACATTCTGTTATTTTCGTGTTTAGTGTCTGCTTCTGCTACAAGAACACAAGCTCTGCAAGAGCAAGGACCCATCTGTCGCTGCATCCCAAGCGTCTAAGTCAATGCATGGCATAATTTGTCGAATGAAGAGAAAATGCTGAGCCATTAGGATCTCCAGCTTAGTTCTGAGCCCCTGGCTCGTACAGGATCCAGAACCCCCACCCCCACCCCAATCCCAACCCCATCAGCTGGAAAGAGCACTGCAGGGCTCCATCACAGGCCCTGCTCCACGCTACTGCCACCGTAGTGGCTTTGCCTTTGCGATGCACTGCTCTGCTTGGGCTTACTCTGTTCACCTGTCCCTGTCTGCTGGTGGCTTTCCTCTGTCTGCGCTTTACGCTTGGATATTCACTTTTATCTTCCCTGTCTTCTATCTCTGACTCCCCAGCAAGGCAAGGAGGGCTGTGCCTCTGCTTCCTCGGACACACGCACCAGGCTGTACACCTGGCCTACGCCATACTCGTGGGTCCCCTTGGAGATGAGGTGATACACGGTCCTGTGGGTATGTGCGACTCCTGGGTTACATGACTCACTTCATTATTTCCAAGTCTGCTAACCTTGGCTTCCTTGGCACTCCGCCACCCAATTTCAACACCAGCTTGTTAGAGCTGACGCAAATTACCACTGCCACCGTCAGTCACTGTGCTATTGTCTGGGTCTCATCCTTGCAC
>NW_004524937.1:693856-697607 GCF_000260255.1 Octodon degus
TGTAGCAAAAGTTCCTGCAGCCCTGCCTGTGACACTTGTCACCGGACCAACCACAAAATGATGAGAATTGCCTACGGGAATGAAAATCATTCACAGCTCAAGCCAGCTATTCTGCTCTAAACTGCATCCCTTACTACTAAACCTCGCTGTGCCTTAGCCTCTTCATCTCCAGAGCGTGATTTCGGAGCTAGAGCTGTGATCCCAGATACTCAGGAGGCTGAGGCAGCACTGCAAGGCAAGCCCACCGTGCAGCTCAGTGAGACCACAACACGAAGTATGCAAGGAGCTGGGGACGTGGCTTGGTGGTACAGCACCCTCCCTGGGTTGTCCCCAAAACAAACGAGATTTCCTCTTCCCTAATCTCACAGAGCCTCTGAATACAAAATTTCCCTTTTATTCCACAAATGATTCATTGTCTATGATGTGCAAGGTGCAGTGCACTTGGGACATGAAGTAAACTGAAGTCCCTACTTCACAGGACTTCTATTGTCATAAGGGAGGTAGACAAAAAAGTACTCTAAAAATAGGAGATTTCCACAAAAACTTAGAGAATAGAAGGAATACAACGGAAGTGATGTTTGTGTAAATGGTTAAAGAAAAGCTGAGAGGGGACAGGAAAGAGGGGAGAAAAGAAGAATCAAGCTATATTATGTACAGGTACAAGTGTGTGATTAATGTGACCAACACGTATGACAACTATGTACAGACAAGAAATAGAGTTGAGCCAGAAATGTAGCTCAAGGGACTGGGGAGATGGCTCAGTGGAGTAAGCGCTTCCCTGGCAAGTGCAGAGGCCTGAGTTCAATCCCCAGTTCCGAAAAAAAAAAACTTTTTTTATTTTAATAAACTTGAATCAGAACTAATGAACAGAAATCTCCTAAAGCAGCCCATAAAATTAAATGCTAAATGAAAAATGGTAATAGGCATGTATATGTACAACATTTTGCACAAATTCAAAGGTAAAAATTCCATTTGGTTAAACACATCAACTACCGAAGAGATTAATTTATAGGTGGAGGATCCCACAGAACTCCCTTCCATAGTAACCCCATCTTACATAGTCATTACTAGCTTTCAGATATGTGGCTGTCAGGAAAACCATGAAGAGCTTAGTAATCCATGTTTCCCACTGACAGTCCTGGGAGCTGGGTGGATTTGGGGAGGAGCATTCTCTTTCTAAAACCCCTGCCCACTAGGCCACCATCAGAGGTAGCACTGCCTGCTGGAGCTTTGTGGGCTTGGTTTTAGCCATGATTTCAGGAAATCACCACCATTCCCAACACACACACACACACACACACACACATAATCTGGAATACCATATGCCCTAGTCATCTTCCAGAACCAAGGAAGGGGACAGCAGGGCCTTGTGGGGTCGACCATGCAGGACTCTCCACCAGACTCCAGGGAGACCAACTGCCCAGCTAAACATTCCACCATCTATGATGTCACCGCCCCACCCCTACCACCCTCCAGTTCTGCTTTTCAGCCAATCCTCCTCACCACCATCTACTTGGCAAAGAGCTTGGTGCGGTGGTGTGAGGCTAAGACAGGACTGGAAGTTTGAGGCCAGCCTTGTTACACAAGCTCAAGTCTACCATGGACTGCACTAACAGACTCTGACTCAAAAACAATAAAAAACATCCCTTTGCCCAAGCATACCTTGGTTGCCTGTCCCTATTCCTGACCTCACGGCTTCTTTCTATATACCTTAATATCAAAATCTCGCTCCTTTACCTTAATACCAAAATCTTGCTCCTTCTTTACCACCCCGCCCCCACCCTTTTAAAGGCCTAATTAAATTCATTCTATGCAGGGGTCCACTTCTGCTGACTCATCCTCAAAATAGCTGGGAACGTACTTGTTAATTTGAAAACCTGTGACTTTAGAAACTACCACTACACACAACATAGATGTGTCTCACAGACATAATATTGAGTGATGGAAACCTGGCACAGTGTGTTCATGTCGTATGATTCTATTTATGTGAAGCTTCAGAACAGACAAAACTAATCTCTGGTAATAGAATATGGGTTACCAGGGGCAGAAAACATCCTATACTCTTACCTGGGTGGCAGCTACAGAGATGTATACAAATATAAAAATTCTGAGCAGTTAGCATATGCTTTGCACACCTTATTACAAATACAATAAGCTTAAACTATTTTTAAATGATTTCCCTTTTGACTGTGCTGAAACACTGTTACAGGTGAACTCTTTTGAAGAGCTGTTTGGGGTCCTTCCACATTCCAGGGCACTGATTTCTTACCTGCCTGACACATCTGGCACCTTCTACAGCCTGTGCAGGTTCTCGCTTTCATCTTCCCTCCACTGGAAATCTACTGAGCCTGCACTGTGATCAGTTCTATCGTCAGCTTTAAAGCAAGCAGGACACACATATGCCTGCCCGGGCCAGTCATAAAAACATTTCTTTTGTTTACTCTATGGCCTGCAAGTATCAATGGACTGGGAAAACCTTCAAACACACCTCTTAATAGGAGTCCAATAAACGTCAGATGAGAGCAGACTGCCTGAAACAAACGAAATCCTCTCCGGAAGCCATTTAGAAGATCAGCAACTTCCTGCACTCCAGGAGAAAGCTTTGGAAACAGGGTATGGTGAGCCAGTATCTTCCGGAGCAAACCCTGTAGCTTGAGGAAGTCACTTAGCCGACCTCTGCAGGTGTCAGTCCATGCTAGTAAAATGACCTGTCTTATCTTCTGCTTATTCTGGGGGAAGGGAATCAAATAATGTGAGACAGAACACAGTGGTAACTGTGATATCGAGAGAACATCTGTCTGTCTGTCTGTCTGTCTGTCTGTCTGTCTGTCTGTCTGTCTCCCTATGCAGCCCACGCCAGCCTCAAATTCATCATAATCTTGCCTCAGGCTCTTGGGTTCCAAGATAATAAGCATGTACCACTAAACCTGGCACCAATGGAACACTTCTAAAAATAACATAGATGTTTGTGGAATGCTCATGTTTCAAGAACTTCCACGTATGCCAAACCATTTAATCTTCAAAATAAGTCAGTGTGGTGGCTCCACCTCCCCAGGGAAGTAACTTGGAAGAAGGCAGTTGAGCAACTGCAGAAGGCGCCCAGGAGGGACTGGGAGAAAGTTGTTTGTTTGTTTTTTTAAATTGTATTTAGTATAGGGTCTCACTACACAACTCCGACTCGTAGTGATCTTCTGGTTTCACCTCCCCTGCACCTGGACTACAGGCGTGCGCCACCATACCCTGTCTTGGTGGTTGACTCAGCGCACCTGGGGGTGGGGCCGGTGCAGTAAGTGGTGCTGGGGATCAAACCCAGGTATGTGTGCTTGCCAGGCAGGAACTTAGTCCGCTGAGCTATCTCACTGGCCCAGGCCTATTCTTTTAAGTCCCATTTGAACCATGATGCTCTCAGAATGAGGAACTGCTGACCGTCCTCCCTAAATGGCTGCCTTTCTCCCAGGAATTGACCCAGAAGCTACCAGGTCCCAGAAGTTCAGTCTTCAGGTTTTTCCCGAGAAACACGTATGCCCCATTCCAAGTCCTTCATTGCGGCCCTGACAAGTCAGATCCCATGGATGTATCTGCCAATATGGATTGGCAACTCTGTTCAAGTCTGCCCGATGGGTGAGAAAAGCAAAAAAAAAAAAAAAAAAGCCAGGCAAGGTGGCACAGGTCTGTAACTCCAGCACGGTTGGTGAGGCAGGACTGCCGAGAGTTCAAGGCCAGCTGAGCTACACATCAAGACCCTGTTCAG
>NW_004524937.1:699257-701764 GCF_000260255.1 Octodon degus
TAATAATAAATAAAATGTGCTTATGAATCCCGAAGTGTGATTTCTTCAAATTTTAACTGACATTAAAAGCATTGGTATTTTTTTTTTACTACGCTGCAAAAACGTTCAAGATATTACAGGATAACATAATTTTCCTCCAAGGCAGTTTCTCAACTTCTGCACTACTGACATTTGGGGTCAGATCATGCTGCTCCACACACTGAGGAGTTCTCAGCAACATCCCTGGCCCTCTCCTCACTAATTATTAGTATCATTTCCTCATCTCCTGATGGCGAAGGCCTCAAATGTCTCCAGGCACTGACGAACAGCGTCCATTGGCTGGCTGTTCCTGGATGAAAAGCACCACTCTCTACACTGAGAGTGGTTTAAACCCCAGTACAAGAAGGGGTGAGGTAGTCTAGGGAGATACCTCAGCAGCATAAGCGCCTGCCTGGTAAGCACAAGGTCCTGAGTTTGATCCCAGGTGCCAAAAAAAAAAAAGTAATCCTGAACACCAGAAGTAGTAGGGACAGAGAGAGACAGAGAGAGACAGAGAGAGACAGAGAGAGACAGACAGACAGACAGAGACAGGGACAGGGATAGAGACAGAAAAGGGCAGACAAAAGCCCTATCATCTATTGGATATCTAGCAAGGGCCTACGTAAAAAATCTCATGCATGGTGGTGTGTGCCACTCAGGAGGATCATATGAACCCATGAGCTTGAGGCTAGCCTGGACAACACAGTAAGAACACTTCATAAAAAAAAAAAAACAAAAAACCGGGTCCAGGGCTATAGCTCAGCAGCACAGAGCCTGCCTGGCAAGCACCAGGTCCTGAGTTCAACTCCCCGTACCAAAAAAAAAAAAAAAACACTACTGTCTTCACCCAATTGCCAGTAAGAGCAAGGCTGAAATTCCACAGCTGCCCCCCTAACAGCTAAGCACTTCCTTCCCTCACTCCCTCCCTTGGTCTATTACCACATCACACAGGATCTACTTGGCAAGTCAGCACACACATCCAATTACCACACTTCACTCCAGATCACAATCAAAAGCATCAGGAACGAACAGTCGAAGCATCTGGGTGATTTCTAACAGGAAGGCTGGCCCAGAAGCTGCAGGGCAGACGAGGAATCTGAGATCTGCAGAAAAAGTTGGGAGTTCATTTCGGGTAATTTATTTATTTAGGTTTTGGTTAGTATTCGTGTGTGTGTGCGCGCACACGCTGGAAATACAATTCCCTCGGGTCCTTGTGCACACCTAGCTAAGCAAGAAGAGCTCTACCACTGTGCTCTCTCTCCCCTTGCCCAGCAAGTTCATTTTAAAGTGGAACGGAAGAGCATGCAATCCCTGGGAACGATGTGCGCAAGAGTCCCAAAGTAGTAAAGGAACCAAGCCTTTGAGATTGGGGCAGGGGAGGTAACAATGGTCAGCAAGGGAACCACACTGGGCCTTGCGGACCCCAGCAGAGAGAAACTGCAGGGTCAGGTCGGCCGTGTCTTCGCTCAGATACAGCTCAAAGAGCTTTACCCTGAATCCTGCAAAACAAGTTTGTTTTTCTTTTTTCTTTTTTCCTCTGTGGGGCGTGGCAGTCCACTCCGGCCAGCTCCCTCCTGGGGCTGTTCTGTGGATGCAGTTTAAAGGACAGCAGTTTCATCAGTCTTTGACGGCTCTCCTTTCAACAGCCCCCAGTAAGCTGATTTCACTTCTTTCCAGATGCACATCTGTCTAGAAGCTCTTCCGGGCTTATCTTCTCCCCCTCTTTGTGAGGCTAGGGTTGGAACCTAGGACCTGGGGGTGGGGGATGCGCGGGCAAGCAGCCCGCCCCGCCCCCACTCCGGTCAGCTCCACACTCCAGCCTGCCAAGTGGCCTGTGGCAAAAGGTGAAGCAATCCGTCCTTCTGGGATTGCTTACAAAGAGAGCTGAGACAAAATGAGACACACTGGCAGATTCTGTTCTCTCAGCGCTGTTACACCCAATCAAATGTAGTTTTTAAAAAATACATATACATATATATTCATATTCAGATATATTCCAAGAAGTCACTCCCTGTCTAAGATTCTGAATCCTCCAGGGGCCACTCACATACACCCTTCCCCCAACCCCAGTGCCCCAGGGAGCAGCAGGCTGGCTTTCAGTTTCCCCAGTAGCAGAAGCTCACCCCACCCACGCTGAGTCCTTAGCAGCCAATGACACTTCCTCCAGGAAGTCCGTCCCACTCCACCAGGCTCCAGCCCAGGAGCTTCTTCGCTAGGGGTCTCCACAGCACGCTGGAGAAAGGTCGGAATTTCACTGCAATTGCTTCACTACCTGCCTCTCCTGGACCTCAACACAAACGTGCACGTGGGTAAGCACAGATACACAGTCGGTGTGAGGTCCCGCGAGACATGGGTCCTGGATGTCACAGGCCCAACCTATCACACAATGCCTGGCTCCCCGTTGAGATTCTTTGAAATAGTTATTGAGGGGCGGGGAGACAGCACAGCGGCATAAGTGACTGTCTGGCAAGTGCAAGGTCCTGAGTTTA
>NW_004524937.1:701878-703465 GCF_000260255.1 Octodon degus
ACACTGTCAGTCTCCTACCAGAAGAGAAGCTTTAATGAGAGAGGTTTTGTTTTCCTATCATGTGAACAGGAAATACCCAAAGCAAAAACTTTAGAAGATGTTACATTTCATTCAGCAATTCCACACCCTCTGGCACTGCAACTGCTCTGAGCTACAGCCCCAGCCCTTTTTTTTTTTTTTTTTTTTTTTTTTTTTTTTTGACTGGAACTCACTAAATTACCAACTTGCCAAGGTTGGGCTTAAATTTATGATCCTCCTGCCTCAGCTTCCCAGAAGGCTGGGACTCCAGGCATGTGCCACCCCCCCCCCACTCAGCTACTCAGGGACATTTTAAAGGATCAAACACATGGGTGCAGGCCACGCTTACACACAATCGTGGAAAGAACCAAAACCTCAAGAAAGCGTTCAGATATTACACCAACCGGGAGAAGAGGTGCTGACTGGGACCCAATAAAAGAATGTCAACATAAAGCGAGGTCACATGCACTGCGCTGCCGGTCGCGGTTCCTACACACGCCCACAGCGGCCAAGCCCAAACGTAAATTAATAACTTTGCTCTTGACAGTATGACGCCCCCTTCTGCCCAGGGCGTCAAAGTCCTCTTTTTTTTAGTCTAATGTCCTTCCAAACCAATTCCTGGCCTTCGACCTCTCCTAGAAGTACACGCCCCCTTCCTCTTCCTTCGCATTCTTTCTGCAGAAACAGCAACCGTGCGGCGCTCTTATTTGACAATTCCGAGTTTTTCTGCTGAATACAGAAAGGACGCCTTAACTTACCGTCCGGGTCTGTACTAAGATCTTACGCGGAGTGTGTGTGTGTGTGTGTGTGTGTGAAGCTGCACGGCACTGCCAGGGCATTTATGGGAAAAGCAGATTCTCCACCTCGCCGCACACCTGCTGATTCAGTCAGCGTTTCAGGCAGCTCCGCGGGAGACTGACGCTCACTTTGAGAAGTGCTGTTCTTGATGCCAGAAGCATTCAACAAATACTTTTTGAACACAGCAGGTGCTCAGCATAAACATGAGGTTACGGTTAGGAATGGGGAAAGCGCATACGTTCACGGCCATTAAGAGCTCTTGAAAGGCCCTGCGTGGTGGCACACATCTGTGATCCCAGCACTCGGGAGGCTGAGGCAGGAGGACCTTGGAGTTCGAGGCCAGTCTGGGTACAAAGTGAGCTCAAGGTCAGCCTGAACTGCTGAGCGAGACCCTCTCTCCAAAATGAAGACCAAAGAAAAGCTTTTTAAAAAAAATTTTAAGAGCTCTTACAAATGCTAAAACCGGCACCCTCTGGGAGAGCTGTCCTAAGGAGCCAGAGCCGCCTGCGGAGTCTGTGTCCTCGGCAATCTGGGATTGAACCTGTCCGCTGCAGGCAGGAGGCACCCCCGGAGGTGTGCAAGCGTGCGTGCGCGCGTGTCCTCCCCGCCTCAGCCACAGGCCGCAGGAGCTGACAAGGCCAAGTCCCCGCCCCCCTCAGCTGTCACCCTGTCAAAACAAAGCGGCTGCTGACAGCGCAGGGCCGCTCGGCCGCGGCCTCGGCCGCCCTCCCGCCCGGCGCAAAGCCCCCCAGGGGCCCGCGGCCCGGACCC
>NW_004524937.1:703731-704445 GCF_000260255.1 Octodon degus
CCGGAGCCGGCCCGGAGGGGGCGCCCAGAAACGCGGCCCGGGCTAAGCGAAGCGCCCGCGCACCGGCTTCGCTCCACCGCGCTCCGTCCGCCGCGCCCCGGCCGCCGGGACGGCGCTCCAACTAAACAAGTAATAACACAATGATGACAGGGCTGTCGCCGCGGGCCGTGCCCACCGGCCCGCCGCGCCTTCCCGCCCTTCCTCCCGCCGCCCGCGGGCCCGAGACTGCTCCCGCCCTCCGCCCAAAACCAGCTCCTCCCCGCGGGTCGCCGCGCGCGGGGACCGCCCCAGTGCCCCCACACAGGTCGCCCAGAGCAGGGTTAGTCCGCCACCCCGGACACGGTTCCACTCGCGCAAAAGTGCCTCCAGCGAACTCCTACAGAGCAACAAAGGCCGGAGTAGCCAGGGACCTGAGACACCGAGGTTAAAGCCTCCAAGAGGAAGGACGAAGGGGCCCGGGGGTCGGCGACCCCCTCGCTCAACCCGACAGGACGCCCGGGCGAGAAGCGGCACTTCCGCGGGCAGCGCCCCGGGCGGGGGCGGGTGGGGGCGGGGCGGCGGTACCTTGCAGGCGGAGTACACTCCGAGTTTCTCCAGTTTCTTGGCCCGCGGCGCGGAGCGCAGCTGCGCCTTCTTCACCGCGATCCTGGCCGAGCCGCCGCCTCCCGGTCCTTCGGCCGTGCCCGCCGCCGCCAGCGCGGTCGCCGGACGGCA
>NW_004524937.1:705170-706872 GCF_000260255.1 Octodon degus
CTTTAGGTCAAACTTCTTTTTTAAAAAAATCAAGAACGCCTTCCAATCACAATGGCTGGACCACGTCTGTCAAAAGACCAAAAAAAAAAAAAAAAAGTTAATACTTTCTGTAATTTTTTTTTTCTTTTTGAAAGTTCTGGTTGTTGGAGGAACAATTTCATAGTAAATAAAAACTGCGCAAGAAAAAGTTTGAATACAAGTTTTTTTGTTTTGCTTTGGAGTGTTTTGTTTTTGCTTGAAACGTGGTTTTAGTAAGTAGTCCAGGGTGGACTTGAATTCATTATGTAGCCCGAACTGGTTTCAAACTCTCGGTGATCCTCCTGCTTCAGCCTCTGACGTGCTGGGATTACAGGGTGCACCACTACAACTAGTTTGAGTTCAAATTTTAATGGTATTTGTCTCCAGTTAATACGATTATAATCTATTGCTGCTTCTTTTCCTATATTGTTAGATGGTTTCAAAGCTGAAATGCCTGTTACCCAGGAGAAAATTTTAGTCCCGGTTCACTAGAACGGATATTGCTTTGGGCTTCAGACTTAGCCCGCAAAAAGCTCAGAGTTTTTCAGCTGTCAAAAACTAGTTTACATTGTTGCGGGTGAAAATGAGGGCGGAGCTTAGTACGCGCTCTCGGCGCCATTGGGTCAACTTCCCCAAAGCTGCGTTTGCAAAACCCAGCGCTGTGTGTAGGAATCCTTCTGCACAAGTGCCCTACTTGCGCCGAGCGAGTGTTACCCTGTGTCCTACGGGTCCTAAAGTGCTGATGATCACATTCTTCGCGTGCCTTACGGCTGGCGCCCAGCCGCAGACTCCATGGATACGCTTGTACTTGGACACATCGCCCTTCCCTTCCTGTTTATTGCTGTTAATCTACTTTACAGATTCTCTTTGCTCTTTTGACTTTTAATGCGAGGATAAGGTTTTTAAACGCCCGGAAAAGTGTGAGCCTAAGCCGCGCTGTTACGCAAGGCAAAAGGAAGTATGCTCTTGACGCCTGTCCTACTTGAAGGTCTGAAGTGGCAGGCTCTTAACGAGCTTCCAGCAACAGGTTAACTTCATGTTTTCCTTCTCGCCTTGGTGCGCTTTCCCTGGCCACTGTGACTCTCCCCTGGCTCTACTAAGAGATTTTGCAACACACTTGTCTAAGCCAGACCACCATCTTCCTGCCTGTGATTCTCTGGCCAAAAAAATAAAAATAAAAGTTTTGTTTTGTTTTGTTAAGAAAGGGTCTTGCTTTGTAGGTCAGGCTGGCCTGAAACAGCCTCGGGTTCCCGAGTGCTGGGATTACAGGCCTGTGCCAGCATTCCTGGCTAACCAAAGCTTTTACCCCCGCGATATTAGAAAGTATTGGTTTCTAACGAGTGTGGGCTCCACCCTAGAGATATTCGTCAAACTGGTAAGATCCACCGCTCGATGTGTGTACCTTTCATTGGGTGGAGATGTTGCCTCCATTACTTGTAAAGGAGCTGCGGCGGTGGTGCACACCTGCGATCCCAGCTGCTGTGAAAGGTGTGTAAGGAGGATCACAAGTTCACAAGTTTGAATCCAGTGTGGGCAGTTTTGCCAGCTGTTGTCTCAAAAATAAAAACTAACTAAATTTAGAAATGTATAAAAAGGCTGAGTTCAAGAAGACCTAAAAAAAGACCTTTCCGTCTCCCTGCCCTCGATCCTCTCTGTGTCTTCAGAGTTAATAAAGGCTCCCCCC
>NW_004524937.1:707542-708666 GCF_000260255.1 Octodon degus
ATTTATTTTATTTATTTTATTTTTTTGGCGGAACCGGGGATTGAATTCAGGCCGTTGCACTTGCCAGGGAAGCGCTTATTCCACTGAGCCATTTCTCTGGCCCCTTTTTACTTTATTTTGGAGACAAGGTCTTATTTTATTGTTCAGGTTGGACACTTTAGCTTGTAAGCCTCCTGCCTCAGCCTCCCAGGTAGTGTAGCTGACAGGTAAACACCATTGCTCCAGTGCTATCTCATTTTATTATTATTTTTTTTCATTTTGCAGTGTTGAGGATCAGATGTAGGGCCTCAGAAAAAGAAAAAAAAAAAAAAAACTAATCACTTTCATATAGGGGCCGGGAGATGGCTCAGTGGAATAAGCGCTTCCCTGGCAAGCACAAGGGCCTGAGTTCAATTCCTGGTTCCACCAAAAAAAAGAAAACAAGCCAGATGGATGGATGGATGGATGGATGGATGGAACCACGTCTGTACAAGGTGAACAGAGACGTCATAAAGCCAGTGGAGTGCAACGTAACAGAAGGATCAAGGTGGCAGGTTCACTGGTTTATTCAACTTTCCTGGGTGTTTGAAATTTAGAATGAAATGTTGGGGGAGAACTCGCCCATTCTCTCTACCTACTAAGCCACCTTCAGAATTGAGAAGACAGGCTATTTCCCAGATGTTTTGAAACAGAAATAGCCAACCTCATTTTAATTCACCCTGAAAAACCATCACTGTCTGACTGGTGAATAGCTTGTGACAGCTCCCGAAAATTATGTTTCCGTGTTTCCATGCTCGGAAGCCCCACATGACATGCTGCCCGAGGCCGAAGGCCCACAGTTCCAAGGCCTGTTCAAAGTGTGTCATGAACACTAGGAAGGGGATTTTCAAGGGCAAAGCTTCACCAGAGCTTATTGCTGCTTCATAATCAGGCTTCTTAGCATGGCCTTGTGGCACAGGCTTTAATGCCACCATTCTGGGAAGCTGAGACAAGAGGATCACATGTTCCGGCATAGATGGGGCAGGTTAGCAAGACCTTTTTCAATTTTTTTTTTTTTTTCTTTTAGGGAAGGGTCTATAGGGTGTTCAGGGTCTCACTACTAGAATGGACTGGTAGTGATCCACCTGTTTTCAGCCTCCCAAGAG
>NW_004524937.1:708766-709860 GCF_000260255.1 Octodon degus
CCTGCCCCTGCGCCGGCTTGCAAGTGCTTTAATCCACTGATCTATTTGGCTGGCCCTTGTTTCAAATTTTTTAACACTATTTTTTTTCTTTTTCTTTTCTAAACACTATTTTTTTAATTGGCTAGGCATGTAGCTGAGTGTGAAGGCCCTGGGTTCAATACCCACTACTAGAGGAAAAAAATAAATAAATAAGGGTGTTGTAGGATTTAATAAATTCTTCCTATGCCTAAAACACTTTACTATTTTTTTTTTTTTTAACATTTATTTATTGTGTCTGTGTGTGTGTGTGGCCAGCTCAGCCCACCAGGGGGCACGGCTGGCTGGCATGTGGTGCTGGGGGATCAAACTGCGGTCCCTGTGCTTTGTCAAGATTGTTTCAAGTAGGTGCTTTAGACCACTGAGCCATCTCTCCAGCCCCTAGCACTTTACTATTAACAAATATCAAAAAGAAAAGAGGCAGCTGGCCTGGTGGTGCACAACTGCAATCCCAGCATTTGAGAAGCTGAGGCAGGAGGATCATTGAAAGTTCAAGTCTAGCCTGGGCTGCATAACAAGATTGTATGTCAAAAAATTAAAAACAAAAACAAAAATATGAGTTCTGCCTCATTCTGTGGGGCTGGGGATGGAAAGCCCCTTCCTGCGTGGGTGTCTCCTTTCTTCTATTCTCCACATTAACCCCATCCTCCTAGGGCTGGCTCCCAAAGTTCTTTCAACACACAACAGACATACACTTTTCTACAAGAGAAACCAGATTGATGGATACCTGTGTTCCCACCACTCTGGGAACCTCAGACAGATGCATTCCAAGTTGGAGCCCAGACCAGACAAATTAGCAATTTAGTGAGAACCTCTCTCAAAATAAAAATTGAAAGGAAATTTTTAAAAAAAGGAAAGAAAATAAGAGGAGGCTGGAAATGTGGAAATGTAGCTCAATGTAAAGATTTGGAAGATCAAGGGCTGGGGAGCTAGCTTAGTGGCATAAGTGCCTGCCTGGTGAGCTCAAGGTCCTGAGTTCAGTCCCTGATACTGCAAGAAAAAAAATTTTTTGAAAGATTTAATTTTTTTTTAAATAGGGTCTCATTGTACAGTTCAGG
>NW_004524937.1:710710-712109 GCF_000260255.1 Octodon degus
AAAAAAAAAAAAAAAAAGAATGAAAAATTTAGTGGTACATAGTGGTGCCTTTAAGCCCAGTCCTCAGGAAGCTAAGACAGGAGGGTCGCAGTGAACTTCAGGCCTGCCTGGGCTACTCAGTGAGTTCAAAGCCAGCCTGGACTGCATAGTGAGGCTTCATCTCAAAACCAAACAAAAAAAGAGAAGTTTGAATTCCAGTCAAAAGGGATCAGTGAGGGGAAGAAGGGAACTGTGGGAGGCAAAGGACAATACTAAAGAAGTGGCTCAGTTACGGGGTGACCTCTGGACGTTACTTGTAATACATCTACACTGTAGAATAGTATAGAGTGAGCATAACGAATGGCTCGGGTGGGGCCAGCCAGATAGTTCATCGGACTAAAGCACCTGCTTAGGCAAGCTCAGGGACCACAGTTCAATCCCCGGCACCACATCTGTGCTAGCCCAGCCCCCATGGTGGCTGAGCTAGCCTCAGAGTCCAGGCATGGTGGTGCAAGCTGATAATCCCAGCACAGGGAGGCTGACAACAGGAGGATCACTCTGAGTCTGAGCTGTGTAGTAAGACCCAGAAAGAAAGTTTTTCCATTTTTTATTCCTACATAGCAAATTCTCAGTAGATGCTGGTGATTTGAACCGGAAAAATCTAGCAGCGATATGTTCATTTTTTAAATTAATTTGAGAAACAAATAGCAATGAGACAGTTTCAAACTCGATTAGTCAGACAGTTTCAATAATTAATACATTGCATATTGTCGTCTTCATAGTGGTTATTCATAGTACAAGATGCAGACATGATATCCTGTCCAAACACTTTTAGTACAAATTTTTCTTCTTGGGACGGGGGAGATAGCACAGTAGAATAAGTGCTTGCCTGGCAAGTACAGGGTCCTGAGTTCAATCCCCAGTACCACACACACACACACAAAAAAAAAAAAAAAAAAAAAAAAAATCTTTCTTCTCAGTATGTTTATTTCTATCTCCACGGACATCACCCATTTCCCAGATGGCTCAAAACCCACCAGGCCCAGCCGCAACCAAGCTCCTCCGTGGTCTCTGCTTTAGCTCTTGCTCTACAGTAATTTCCTCTCCACAGTACAGAGTTTCGAAACCATGAATGTCAACATGACCCCACCACTCCCTGCTTGGAACCCTCCAATGGCTTCTCCTAGCATTTAAAGTTCAATATCGCGACTCCAGAACCTGACATGAAATAGCACGAAGTTGACAAGATTACAGGGGGGTGCAGCCCTCCACTCTTCGCCAGGTGCAGGCTGGAGCTAACTCTGGTGTGGCTAGATGCATCAAACACACTTTCCACTCACATTATTTCCAATTTATGTCACAGAGCATCTGTATTCTTCAGTGAAGTTTTTTTTTTTTTTTTTTTTTTGTGGAACCGGGG
>NW_004524937.1:712910-714063 GCF_000260255.1 Octodon degus
TGGTGCTGGGGGATTGAACCGCGGTCCCTGTGCTTTGCTAAGCTTGTTCTAAGTAGGTGCTTTAGACCACTGAGCCATCTCACCAGCCCACAAATCTTTTTTTCTTTAGTACAGATCTTAACCGTGATCCAAATATCATTCATGCTATGCCATATTTTATTCTTTTGTATTTTTTTGTTTTGTCCCCACTTTTTTTGGTCATTTTGAGACAGGGTCTCGCCATACAGTTCAGGCTGGCCTTCAGCTCATTTTGTAGCCCAGACTGGTCTCGAACTCACAATGATACTCCTGCCTCAGCCTCCCGAGTGCTGGGATTACAGGCATGTGCCGCCACGTCCAGCCTGTTTTGTTTTTAAAACTAATACATGTACTCATTTTGCCAGTTTACCTACCATCTGCAAAACGGAACAATGTAAGTAAGAGAGATGAATCCTGCTTTTCATGTATTTTGGCTACATAGTTCGCTGCCTTTCTGCAGTTGCACATGAGTAGCTGTTGGTTTAAGCAACTTGAAAATTATATAAGCAAGTCAAATTTCCAAAGAACCAAATTTTTTATATGACCTAGATTTTCTGGAACAACTGAAAATGGCAAATTTTTGTCTCATTAGTGCCAGATAAGTTTTCTTTTTCTCTTTTCCTTTTTTGGTGGAGCCAGGGACTGAACTCAGACCCTTGTGCTTGCCAGGAAAGCGCTTATTCTACCGAGCCATCTCCCTGGCCTCTTTTTTTCTTCTTTTTTTTTTTTTTTCTTTCTTCCTTCCTTCCTTTTTTTTTTTTTTTTTTTTTTTTTTTTTTTTTTGACAAAGTCTCACTATGTGGTTCAGGAGTTCAGGCTGGCTTTGAATTTATACTGTGTAGGCCAGGCTGGCTTCAAAACCATGGCGATCCTCCTGCCTCAGCGTCTGGGTGCTAGGGTGAATGGATTTGCGCCACTATGCCTGGCTGCCTAGCCTTTATATTAAAATGTTTGAGAAGTGGGTGGGAAGAGGAAGGAAACAGAAAAATATGTACAATTTACCAACTCCTTGTGTAATCATTATGTTCCTCAAAAATATACTAAATATTATTTATTTATTTATTTGGCAGAACCAGGGATTGAACTCAGGCCCTTGTGCTTGCCAGGGAAGTGCTTATTCTACTGAACCATCTCC
>NW_004524937.1:714443-715770 GCF_000260255.1 Octodon degus
GCATTCAGAGCAAAAAACAAAAACAAAAACCAAAAACAAACATTTTCTTTTGAGAGGGTCTGGATAGGTTGCCAAGGACAGCCTGGAACTTGCGATCTTCTTGCCTCAGCCTCCTAAAGGCTGGGATTACAAGGGTGTGCCACCACAACCTGCTAACATCAGTGATGACTTTTTTTTTTTTTTTTTGTGGTACCACGGATCGAACTTTTTTTTTTTTTTTTTTTTTTCCGGAACTGGGGATTGAACTCAGGCCCTTGTGCTTGCCAGGGAAGCACTTATTCCACTGGGCCATCTCCCGGGCACAGTGACAACTTTTATAATCTCTTATGCTCACTGTATACTCCGAGTATGTGTGTGCACATGTGTGTATGCATGTGTGGTCAAACCCACTGGACACACCCTCCAGCCAGTCATTCAGGGGGACTCTGAACCACACTCCTGTGGCACAATTGGTTTGCAGGCATTATTTATTCATCAGTGTGTACGTGGGTGATGGGCTGTGAGGTCCACTAAACCACTACTAGAGGTCCTCCCATCTACCCTGGGAAGGCTTCAGCGTGCAGGCCGCAAAACATTAGCCAACAAACGCGGCCTTCTCAGTATGGTTAAGCGTGGTGCTGTGGTGATGGAGACAGAGCCCAGTAATAGAGCACCTCTTAAGATACACAGGGGGCTGGGGCTTATCGCAGCACCAGAAAAATAAAATAATAAAATGTAGTTGCATATGATTTCACTGTGGCAAGTGAAGCCTGGCCCTCAGTTAAGTTTTTTAAGTCCATATAATTTTTTTATTAGATTGTGAATAATAATGGCATCTTTGACATTAAAATTTGCCATCAAGTTTGTTTTGTTTTGTTTGAAACAATGTCTAGCTATGCTATTCAGTCTGGCCTTGAACTCACTCTGTAGCCCAGGCTGGTCTCAAACTTGCAATGATCCTCCTGCCTCAGCCTCCTGAGTGCCAGGATTACAGGTGTGTGCCACCGCGCCCAGCTTCAAATTTTAGAAGTAAAACTTTCTCTGTATTAAAGAAAAAGAGGAAAAAAAGGCGGACACCAACCTGTTTGTATTTCAGCTGCTTTTATCCCTTTGTCTTTTTTCCAGGGATATTCACCCTACTTATGATAGGAAGCTGTTGTTGAGACAGGATCGCTGTGCAGCTCAGGATGCCTTGAAGTTCCTAATCTTTCTGCTTCAGCTTTTGATGGCTGAGATCACAGACAAGCGCCACCATGACTGACTTTTTCTTTCTTTTTCTTTTTTTTTTTTTTGGCGGAACCGGGGATTGAACTCAGGTCTGTGCGCTTGCCAGGGAAGCACTTATTCC
>NW_004524937.1:717620-719267 GCF_000260255.1 Octodon degus
ATGTTTTTGCTTTTCCCTTCCTTCTTTTCTCCTTTACCACATCCCAGTTTCCAGTTTCTCTTCCCTTTTAAACAGTTTCTTCCTATTTTATAGCTATTGTATATTTGGGATCTTATTTACTCTTTCAGCTTCTCATCCCAGGGAGACAATGTGATGTGTACACACGTACTTCTGACTTATTACACTTGTGAGTATGGTCTGGAGTTGCATCCACTTACCTATAAAAGGCTCCAGCTTAATCTTTTGTATGGCTAAGTAGTACCCCATTGTATAAAAAGGCCACCTTTTTTTTATCCTTTTCTCAGTTGATTGGTATTTGGGTTGTTTCCTGGAGGTAGCTATGACAAATTGTGCTGCTATAAACATGGGTGCACCTGCGTCACTATGGTATGCCCTTTTTAATTCCGTGAAGATATCCAGAAAGGGACTGGCTGGGTCAGATGGGACTTCCAACGGGTCTCTTGAGCTGTAGCTGGGATCATAGTGAGTGCCACTGGGTCAGCCCAGGCTGAGTTCGAGGACTGTTCTGAGCCTTGCTGTGTTCAGTGCTGTCCCTTCTCCAGGACACACGTGAAGTGATGTGTGTTGGGTTCGGGGAGGGTGGAGGCGGAGGTCCAATGGACGCTAGAAGTGCTGTACATTCCTCTCCCCAAGTGCGAGAGTGCCAGTCCTGCAAATCCCCTGCAGCCTTCTGGCTTGCCCACCTCTCCATTCCACACTGTGGTGGTTCAACAGTGATGTTTCATTGTTGTCCCTAACGCATAGTGTTGAACAAGACTTCATTTGCTTATAGAGCTTCGAATAGGTGCTTGTGAACTAAATGACTTTTTTGCCAAAAAAAAAAAAATTGAGGGCAGGGGAGGGAGCTCAGTAGCATAAGTGCCTGCCTGGCAAGCACAAGGTCCCAAGTTAGATCTCCTGTACTGAAAAGAAAGTTTCAAAATAAAATTGAATAGTCTTTTACTTATTGATTTGTGGTACAATTTTTAAAATTTATATATTGGTCTTTCTTTTCTTGTGCCAGGGATCACACTCAGGACTTTGTACTTTCCAGGTAGGTACTTTGGCTGCTGAGCTATCTCATCCCTAGCTGCCTTTTTTTTTTTTTTTTTTGTTTTGTTTTTGTTTTTTGGCGGAAACAGGAATTGAATCCAGACCCTTGTACTTGCCAGGCAAGTGCTTATTCCACTGAACCATCTCCCCGGCCCCTTGTTTTGTGTTTTTGAGACAGTGTCTTGCTACATAGTGCAGGCTAGCTTCAAGTTTACTTCGTAGCCCAGGCTGGCCTCAAACTCAAAGTAATCTTCCTGCCTCAGCCTCCTGAGTACTGGTATTACAGACATGCACCAGCACACCTGGCCTATATTTTTGTCTTTAATCCATACAAAAAAAAAAGCATTAAAAGCAAACATATTAATGGAGTGCCCAGTGATGTTTTAATTTACATATACTCTGTGTAATGCTTAAATCAAATTAGATTTGGCATTGTAGCACCAATCTCAAACTTGAATCATTTCCTTACTGTCTCCATGAGACCACTGCTTGTATAAAAATACGGAATTCTGGGCTGGAGAGATGGCTCAGTGGAATAAGCGCTTCCCTGGCAAGCGCAAAGGCCTGAATTCAATCCCTGGTTCCACCCAAAAA
>NW_004524937.1:719567-725369 GCF_000260255.1 Octodon degus
GAGTCAGCTGCACACCCGGGGCACACTGAGACAACGAACAAGACGGGGTGTGGTGGCGCCTGGGTGTGGGGGTGCGCCTGTAATCCCTGTGCTTGGAAGGCTGAAAAGCAGGCAGATCAGAATGAATCCCATCTAACTAGTGAGACCCTGTAGACTCTGTACGAAATACATAAAAAATGAAATAAAATACAAGGAATTGAATCCAAGGCCTTCTCAATTAACTACATCCCCGGTCCCTTTTACAAATATTTATTTACAGGACATGTTCCCCATGATCCGGCGCGACAAGACCACCGTCTTCACGGACCCCCGGGAGTCCAGCACCATGTTCGAGCTGAAACGCGTCGTCAAGGGCTTCCTCAACAGCCGCCGATGGGCAGAGGCTGTGCTAGGACGACCAGCTTCTAGAGGACAGCAGAACACGGGGCGAGTGTGGCTCCACCAGCTAGCCAGCCAGGCCACAGGCCCCGTCTCAGCGGGGGCCCTGCACACTGAGCTCTTCTCTAGCCCTCTGGAGCTTCCGGATGTGATGAAGCCTCAGGACCATCTGGTCGCAGCGCCAACGAACAAGCTGTGCAGTGATGGCCCTTAGCCTGCCCTGAGGCCCAGTGCCAATAAAGGGTTTGGCTTTTCTAAATACATATGTGTATATGATATATATGATTGTGGGTGTGCACCACCACCCTAGCTTTCTATCTTCCTTTTTTTTAGTGTATTTCGTACAGGGGCTACAGGGTCTCACTACGTAGGTCGGACTTGTAGTGATCCTTCCTATTTTTCAGCCTTGCTTAAGATTATTGGCGCGCACCACCACGCCCAATCCCCACATTGTCGGAGGCTAAGGCAGAAGGATCATGAGTTCAAGCCTTGCCTGATTTAGTGAGATCCCCATCTCAAGATATCTATCTATCTATCTATCTATCTATCTATCTATCTATCTATCTATCTCTTTAGGAAAGCCAAATCTCAGTTGGTATCTCAGTGCACCCCTAGGGCGCGGCAGCTAGGCAGCGGGGATCGAACCCAAGCCACTGTGCTCTGCTGAAGAAGGCGCTGTAGTCCGCTGAGCTGTCTGGCCGGTCCTTCATTTTCATAATAGCTTCCTGTGATGGACAGAAGTTCTTATTTTATAGAAACCTGGTATAGCCTTAATTTCTGTTGTGCTTAATGCATCTGTGTCTTATTAGAAAACTCTAGCTAACTCACTGTTGTGCTGACCTTCTCCCGTGTGCTCTTTGAATTTAGGTCCCCGTTGTACCTCCTTCAATTACGAAGATAGTGTGAACAGTTGTCATGATTGTTTTTTTTAAAAATTAATTAATTAATTAATTAATTTGTGTGTGTGGCCAGCTCAGCCCACCAGGGGGCGGGGCTGGCTGGCATGTGGTGCTGGGGGATTGAACATGGTCCCTGTGCTTTGCTAAGCTTGTTCTGCTAGGTGCTTTAGACCACTGAGCCATCTCACCAGCCTCTGTCATGATTGTTTTCCTCTCTCCCTTTTTCCCCCAGTGCCATGGCTTGAGCCCAAGGACTAGCACATGTGACATAAGAGCTCTACCACTAATTTTCTTTTTTATTTCACTTGTTAACTATTACTGTTACCCATCTGGAGCAGAGAAAATGCTGTATAGCACAGCCTTATAGTTTTGTTTTGGTTTTTTTTTTGGGGGGGTTCTTTTTGGTCTTTTTGAGACAAGGTCTTGCTTTAGCCCAGACTGTTCTTGAACTTCCAATGATCCTCCTGAGTGCTGGGATTGCAGGAGTGTGCCACCTCACCCAGTCCAGGCTGATCTTGAACTAGGTATGTAGTCAGGTTCAACTACATACCTAGTCGGGAGGAATTCTGATCCCTCCTACCTCAGCCTCCTAAGTGTTGAGCATCTGGTTCACTGTATTGCTTTTGTATTCATTTGTTCATTTGTTCACTCATTCATTCATTTATTCATTCTTTTTCTTTTTTTTTTTTTCAGAACCGGGGATGGTGCTCAGGCCCTTGCACTTGCCTGGGAAGCACTTATTCCACTGAGCTATCTCCCCAGCCCCCATTCATTCATTTGGTACTAGGCATTGAACCGAGAGTTGCTCTACTATTGAGCTAAACGGCCCTATCTCCTTATGTGTTAATTTTGGTTAGGCCAAGGGTGGTGGTACATACCTGTAATCCTAGCACTCTGGGAGGCTAAAGTAGGAGGATCATGAATTCTGGTCCAGTTTAGACACCTTAACAAGACGTTATCTCAAAATGTAAAACTAAAAAGGCCTAGAGATGCAGCTCTATGCAAAGGCCCTGGGTTTAATCACTAGTACCAGAAGAGAGAGAGGGGAGGCTCCTCGGTACTAGGGATTGAACCCAGGGGTTCTCTAACATGAGCTACATCTCCAGCCCTTTCAAGTTTTTGTTTGTTTTGTTTTTTATTTTGAGATACCATTTCAATAAGGTGTTCAGGTTAGGCTTGAATTCGTGACCATCCATGTTGGCCTCCCATAATGCTGGGATTACAGGTGTAATTTTTTTTTTTTTTTTCAGTACTGGGAGTCAAACTCAGGCTTTCACTTGCCAAATAGGTGCTTATATCACTGATCTATCTCCCCAGCCCCAAAATTATTTTAATGCACATAGAGTCTTTGCTACTTGGGAGGCTGAGGCAGAAGAAGATCAGTTAATCCTGGGAGTTGGGGGCCAAGCTAGGCAACACAGCAACCTGTCTCTTAATAAAAAGAACAGTCTCCTATCCAATTATATCTTAAGGTAGCATCTCCGTTACGGTGGATCATGAAGAGCCCTTACTAAGACACAGGGTTTAGCGAGTTCTTTGTGTCATAAACATAAAAAGTGGGTGCTGCATGTCTGTCATTTGGCAGCAGCCAGAGACAGGCAACCCTGTAAACCAGACATTTACTGCTGCTTAGGCGGCTTGTCCCACGCCCGCTTGCTCCCTGGGAGAAACACTTCTCCAATCTCCTGCCCTAGATCCTCAAAACAAAAGGCACAGAGTCAGAATGCTAATTTTTTTGGTGAGAGAGGCTGGATTTTGGAGTGCAGAAAAGCTTTGAGTGATGGAAGTGCTTAAGTAAGAGAAAAGACAAATTAATTAACTTGTCAAATCTTCCTTCTTCGAGTGAATGCAAAAGATTCTTGCATAACAAGGTATTGTTTCCCAGAGAGCCCAAGCAGCCTTTTGCTTTCTTCTCTTTTGTTCTGATTCATGGTTTTGAAGCTCCTCATAAATTTGCAGTGTTCCCTAACAGTGCAGAGTGGTTGAGGAACATTCTGTAATATTAATTCACTTTTCTCTGAACCTGCATGTATAGAGATCTGAATATTATATGTGGGAAGCAAGGCCTGGAATCTCACTGGGAAAAAGATGAACATTGATGGCAGACTAAGCAGTTGTTTAGTGTAGTTTTATTTTTTTCCCCTACCACTGAGCTACAGCTCCAGGTCAGCTCTTTTTGCTTTAGTTTGAGACCAGGGTCTTGCTAAATTGTTCAGGCTGGGTGGCAGTTTTCAATCCTCTTGCCTCAGCTTCCCAAGTAGCTGGGGTTACAGGCATATGCCACCACATCTGGCATGAGCAGTTTTGCAGGATGATTTCAGAAGATGGTAAAACTTTCCACAAAGCTAATAAGATGGGGGCTGGGGATATGGCTCAGTAGGATAAGCGCTTGACTGGCAAACACAAGGATCTGAGTTCAATCCCCGGTTCCACAAAAAAAAAAAAAAAAAAAGCTAATAGGATGTTTAGTTTTATTTAAATATTTTTGACTAAAACTTTGATAGTGATTAATTACAACTTCATTTTGCCATATACTTTTGGTAGATCATGTTAAATTTATTTATTTGTTTGTTTTTGGCTTCCTGAGACAGAGTCTCTATGTAGTTCAGACTGGACTTGAACTCACTATGCAGCACAAGCTCTCCTCCAACTTTCTGTCATCCTCCTGCCTTAGCCTCCTGGGTGCTGGGGTCCAAGGTGTGGGCCATCATGCCTAGCTCATCTTGGATTATTTTAAAATGATAACAATTTTTTAAAAATGTGTGAAGCACCGGCCAGATAGTTCAGCGGACTAAAGCGCCTGCTTAGGCGGAGCACAGGGACAAGGGCTCGATCCCTATGAGCAGAATATATTTATTAGGGGGAAAGAAAGATCCTGTCCAAGAAAGGGACAAGAGAGGGGCCCCAAGCAGGTGGTCCCTGGGAAGCTGTCTCTTCCAAGGATTTTTATAGAGTAAAACCAGGCAGTGAAGCAGGTCTAAGGTAGTAGAGAACATGGGAACTTGCTTAGGTGAGCATGAGGTGGAACAAAACTATGGTCAACCAATGAGATTATAAGTGCCATTGCTCAGGTAAAATTGATTAAATTGGAATCAAATGGGGAGGCAAGCCATGTAGCAAGCTGGCAAGAGTACAGAACAGGGTCTCTTCCTGTTGGGGGTTGGGTTAGTGACTCATTTGGGCTCTTTCAAGGTGATTGATACCTATTTAGAGTATCAATCCCTGATGCCCATCCCTAGGGAAGTATGTGGCTACATTTGTTTACTCTTTTGTCTTGCGGTCTGGCCCACAGTAGGGAGTGTCTGTGTCTTAGTTACTCTTCTCTCCTTGCTGGGACAAATACTAAAATGAAGGAAGGAAAGGTTTATTTAGGTCACAATTACTTGGAGGTTTCAGTCCATACTCAGCTGGCTCCAAGGCAAAGCAGCACATGGCAGAGGGCAACCTTTCATGGTGGCAGCAAAGAGCAAGAGTAGCAACAGCTCAAGCGGCTAGCTTCTCTTCCCTCCTTACAGTGTAATGCAAATTACTTGCCCCAGGGGAAGTGCAGCATCCACACCCACAATAATCAATCACAAACTCCAGAAGCCACCCCAAGACTGCATGAGGCGTTGGGGGGACACCTATACACAAACCATGACAGGCTGTCTCTTCCAAAGTTGCAAAGTCACTTTGTCTTCCCTTGAGGGCCCGGCCCTGTCTGACTGCTTATAATATTTCTATCTAATTTAGCTGTCTACAACAATACGGTGAGTACAGTATGGCAACAAGAGGTTCTCTTTTGGCCCTGGCTATGTGGGTGTTTTGGGTTTTTTTGTCTTTTTGATCTTGCAATGCAGTTCAGGCTAAGCTTGAGCTTACTTTGTAGCCCAGGCTGGTCTCAAACCCACAACGATCCTCCTGCCTCAGCCTCCTGAGTGCTGGGATTACAGGTATGTACCGCCACGCCTTCTGTGTGGGGTTTTGTGTTTCACTTATATTTCACTTATATGTATGTTTATTTCTCTATTTATACTCACTATAATTGAAATAACAAGTATAATTTTCATTCTTTTTTTTTTTTTTTTTTTTGTGGAACCGGGGATTGAACTCAGGCCCTTGTGCTTGCCAGGGAAGTGCTTATTCCACTGAGCCATCGCCCCGGCCCCAGACATTCTTTAAATATAATTGTTAAATCTTCATTGGTGATTGAGATCTTATGATAAACTATAATTCTTTGATAAACTGATGATTCATTCTTTGTGAAACTGCTCATTTAATTTAGCTAATCTAGGGCCCGCCAGATAGGCCAGATAGCTCAACGGATTAAAGTGCCTGTTTTTAGGCAGATGGGGGGGAGGGTTGTGGGGGGAGGGTTTGATCTCTGGCCTGCCATGCTGGCCCTGCCCCAGGGCACACTGAGATGGTATCTGAGACTGGGTGTGGTGGTGTGTACTTGTAATCCCAGCACTTGGGAGGCTGAGAACAGGAAGATCACTGCAAGTCTGATCTATGTAGTGAGACCCTGTAGGCCCTGTACTGAATA
>NW_004524937.1:726079-736326 GCF_000260255.1 Octodon degus
ACTTAATCTACTGAACTGTCTCCCTGGGCTTTTTAATCTCTTATCTCTTTTCTAACCATCTGTTATCCTTCTAAGTAATTCAAGTGTGTGACTTATGCTATCTCCCCCTCAATGCTCCCTGGGTTGGCTTTGGAGGAGTGGGGGGGTTGGCATTTTATCACTTTGTTTTCATGTTTCTATTCTTTTTTGTTTGTTTAGACCTTAAGATCCAATCACCTCTGTTATCTCTCTAGGTTTTACTTTGACCTTAGATTAAATATCATTTCCCCTTCTCCTTCTCCCCTTACACCCCCCTCCCCCTCCACATCCAAATATACACATCCCATTTGGAATCTTATCACCTTATAGAAACAGGCCTCAACTATGTCGGACAGGAGCTGGGTGGGTGTGGTGGCCCATACCAGTTTAATTGTTGTAATTGTTCTTATTTATTTATTTATTTATTTATTTTGCGGAACCAAGGATTGAACTCAGGCCCTTAAGCTTGCCAGGCAAGCGGTTATTCTACTGAGCCATCTCCCTAGCCCCTTTTTCTGTATTTTAGGGACGGATCTACGGGGTGTTCAGGGTCTCACTACTAGATCGGATGTAGTGATTCTCCTGTTTACAGCCTCCCATGAGCTGGGATTACGGGTGCAAACTACCACGCCCAGTCTCAATTGCCATCTCACGGTGCTCCTGGGGCGGGGCTAGCACGGCAGGCCCGGGGATCCAATCCCCAGCCCCTGCGCCTGCTTGCAGGCGCTTTAATCCGCTGAGCTCTTTGGCCAGCCCCGCCAGTTCAATTGCTGAAGATGATCAATACATGCCAGTAAAATTTTGATTTACAGCATTAATCGGTATCTTCTAGGCATAGTGGGGAGTCATGTGCTCTCAGAAATAAAGGTGTGATCAAAAATAATTTCAGGGGGCAGGGAAATAGCTCAGTGGAAAAAGCGCTTCCCTGGCAAGCGCAAGGGCCTGAGTTCAATCCCCGGTTCCAATAAATAAATAAATAAATAAAATAATAATTTCAGTCTTGCCAGCTATGGGAATTTCCCTTTAGACTGCCCTCAGCAAAAGCATGACGTCAGCACTTCTGATCCCATCCTCACATCTTTAAACACACACCATGATGCAGTCCTGCTCCACCACGTGTCTCTGTCTTCCCCACCCTTCTTATGAGACAGGGACAGGGTCTCCTATGTAGCCCAGGCTAGTCTCAAACCCATGATCTTCCTGTCTCAGCCTTCTTAGTGCTGGGATTACAAGCATGTGCTATCACATAGAATCCAGTGTCTGTGGTGATTCATGAGAAAGTAAATGCCACTGTAGCGTCCACCAATAATAAAATAAGACACGCTAACAGTTTTAGAAAACGTATTATCTGGTAGGTACTCTGATACCCCCATCCACTTTTTTTTTCAAAACAGTCAATCAGGGCTGGTGAGATGGTCCAGTGGTCTAAAGCACCTACTTAGAACAAGCTAAGCTAAGCAAAAGCACAGGGACCGCAGTTCAATCCCCAGCACCACATGCCAGCCAGCCCCGCCCCCTGGTGGGCTGAACTGGCCACATACACACAAAATTAAAACAAAAAACAAAAAACAAAAAAAAAAACAGGCAATCAGTCCTTGCCAGGATGAAAAATTGTCACCTTTTAGGAGCCGAGAACCTTGTAGTTCAGAGAAATTAAGCAACTTGCACCAGAATCTCTCTTACTCTTCACGATTTATTTATTTATTTATTTAAATATACTTAGTACAGGGTCTCAGTATGAAAATTGAATTCATAGTGATCCTCCTGCCAAGTACTGGGATTGTCAGCGTGTGCCACCACATCCAGTCTCAGTTGCTGTCCCAGCAAACCCTGGGGGCGGGGCCAGCACGGCCCGCCAGGGATGGAACCCTGGTCCCTGCGCCTGCCTAAGCAGGCACTTTACTCTGCTGAGCTATCTGGCCGGCCCACGCTTCACGCCTGCAGCTGATCACACTTGAGCCTACGATGTACGGAGAGCAAAGAGCCTACACATGGGTGCTGGCTAATTTCATCTTCACAACTGCCCTATTTCGGAGCACTTAGGAATTCTATTTACAAAGAATTTTTAGCCAGGCGATAATAGTAGTGAGAGAGATTAGAGTACTGTGGGATTGCTGGAGGACAAGAGGTAACCTGCTGATTATAAAGATCTGGGTCAGAGAATAGACACTAGGAGGTGACCCATCAGTCACGGTCAGGGTGCATGGGCAGGAGAACTTCCAGAGGATGGGATGTGAAAGAGTATATGGTAAGAGTAGCCGCCTACCGACTCCACTTCCGCTGTGGTCTTCTGCTTCCTGCTTCTGCAGTGGCCCATCCTGCTTGAGGGATACATCTCTTCTTGTTCTTCTCTTTTCTCCATTCTTCCCCTTTCTTCCTTTTCTTTCTTTTTTTTTTTTTTTTAATTTTATTTATTTGTGTGTGTGTGTGTGTGTGTGTGTGTGTGTGGCCAGCTCAGCCCCCCAGGGGGGCAGGGCTGAGCTGGCATGTGGTGCTGGGGGATTGAACCGCGGTCCCTGATGCTTTGCTAAGCTTGTTCTAAGTAGGTACTTTAGACCACTGAGCCATCTCACCAGCCCTGTTTCTTCCTTTTCTTTAAGTAAAAATTATGTTGACCAGTTCATCAGCTATCTGGGACCATTCTTTGGTTGGGGAAGAAAGAGCCTGGAGTCACCAGACACGCTGCTGCCTGGCAACAAGAATATAATAGGCCAGTGGTGGTGGACCTGTGACATGCACATGGTTTTTCTTTTGGACAAAAGATGTTATTGTATGAGGTTTTTTTTTTTTTTTTTTCCTAAACTAAAACCTCAGTATTCAGGTTTAATTGTAGTGTAGGCACTTTATGATAAATAAGAGGGCTTGGGTTGTAGTTTGGGGACTCATCACTCTTACAGGGTCCCTTCTCCCTCTGGTTTGAAAGCAGCAGGGAAAATAGTTTGTCTTAGGTTACCCTGTTGAGAACTTCATCTTCTGTGCAAAGAAGAATACTATAAGGCAGAGCAGCACTGGTCAGTGTACCTGTTTGTGGTAGTGGGATTGCAGTACACTTGCACCGATCCATACAGTGGCCACAGGTCACCGTGTCCATGACATGTGCCTGGTGAGGCTCACACGCTGATGTTTTCCATTTATTTAATTTTTAACCGGTTTAAATTTAAATGCAAGCCTAGAGTAGGATGCATGTTTTAAAAAAAAAATTATTTATTTATTTTTATGTATTTGGTACAGGGTCTAACGACATAGCTTGGACTCTTAGTGATCCTCCTGCTTTCAGCCTCCCCAGTGCTGGGATTACAAGCACGTGACACTATATGCTTGGTCTCCGTGGCCGGCTTAGTGCACCCAGGGGCAGGGCCGGAGTACCATGTGGTGCCGGGGATCAATTATTATACTTTTCTGCTGGATTGTCAGGATAAAGCAAGACTTATGTAACAAGAAATGTAACTTTTGTATCTGACAAGGTCCGTCAAATCCCATCAGGATTTATCTTGAAACCCTGTACTGCAGTTTGTAGAACTTTTGTCAGTGTCAGCCATGTGGATGAGTCATGGCCATTGCTTGACCAATTTGCTCTCTGTCAAAGCCTGCGGGAATGTTTTCTCTCCATGTGATTCTCCTTAGGCACACTCTACATTGTTGATTACTTTCCTCTGTGGTCCCATAATCTCCTTGATCAGAAAATTTGGGACATCACTGAGTTACAGGATGTTACAGTACAGGTTCTCTTATGCCCTGAGTCCTCACTGACCTTGAAAGGCTAGGGCCAAAATGTTGACTGTCCTTGCAGCCCTTCTTTTTCTCTAATTTTTGTTCTGCAAACTTAAGTTGTTAACCCTCCAGAAGAGAAGCTTAATGATAGTATTACCCTATAACACAGGCAGTTGAGCTTATCCTCACTATTTGTCTGAATATCAAACATCTTAGATATAGTATGGAACAGGTATTTTCCATCAATTGATATGTTAAACTTTAAATCCCTACAGAATGTGAAGAAAAACAATATTTAAAAAAATTGGGATAAACAATCACATATTTTTACAGGGAAATTTAGAAATCTAACCATATACACCATTGTAGCAGGAAAGTCCTATGACATTTTTTTAAATTGAATTTTGTCTTGTTTTGTTTCGAGACAGGGTCTTGCTATGTAGTTAGGGCTGGCTTTGTGCTCACTTTTGTAGCTCCCAGGTTGATCTCCAACTTGCAATGATCCTTCCAAGTGCTGGGATGCTGGGATTATGGTCCTCTTCTTCTTTCCCTCTCCCCTTCTCCCCCCATCCCCCTGTGGATAGTATTAAACCCCACTGATGCTATGTGTTTTCCTATACATATACCTGTGAGAATTCAATTATAAGTCAGGTGCAATAAGAGATTAATAATAGTAAATAGCTGGGCGTGGTAGTACACACCTGTAATCCCAGCACTTGGGAGGCTGTAAACAGGAGAATCACTATGAGTCTGATCTAGTAGTGAGATCCTGAATACCCTGTAGACCCTTCCCTGAAATATAGAAATACATAAATAAATAAAACAAGATTTAGCTATTACAGGCTGTGCCATTATAAACATGGATATGCATTTATCTCGGTGGTATGATACTTTTAATTCTCTAAGAAAGATACTAAGAAGGGGAATGGTTAGGTCACATGGGAGCGCTAGTCCTTGTTTTGTCACAGTTCTCCATGCTGATTTCCACAGTGGTTGCACCAGTCTACACTCCCACCAGCAGTAGAGAAGGGCTCCTTTTCCCCCATAGCCCCACCAGCATTTGCGATTGATTAATTTCTTGATAACGGTCATTCTTTCTGGAGTGAGATGGGATCTCAGTGTTCTTTTAATTTGCATCTCTCGAATGACCACCAGTGGTGAACATTTTTTCATATATTTATTTGCTATTTGTATTTTTTCATCTGAGAAGTGCTCATTCCTCTCACCTACCCATTTTTGGATTGGGTTTTTAAATATCTCGAGTCTGGGCTGGGGACATGCTCAGTGGCCTAAGTGCCTGCTTGGCAAGTGCAAAGTCCTGAGTTCCATCCTCAATACCAAAAGAAAAAGAAAAAAAGGTTAAAGTAAATTTGGAGACTTTGATTTTTTCTTTTAGTTCTTTATTTTTTATTTATTTTATTTATTTTTTTTTTATTTATTTGAGAGAGAGAGAGAGTGGTGTGTGTGTGTGTGGCCAGCTCAGCCCACCAGGAGGCGGGGCTGGCTGGCATGTGGTGCTGGGGGATTGAACCGCGGTCCCTGATGCTTTGCTAAGCTTGTTCTAAGCAGGTGCTTTAGACCACTGAGCCATCTCTCCAGCCCCTTTTCTTTTAGTTCTTTATAAGTTTTAGATAGTAACCCTTCGTCTGAGGAACAGCTGGGAAACACTTTTTTTTCTACACCGGGGGTTGTTTCTTCACTCTGTTAGTGTGACACACTGTGAAGCTGATGGTGACCTTCGGAGCACAGGGACGAGGACCCTTGGCTTCTGGTGTTCAGGATCACGGAGCCGCAGACCTGTCAAGCAGACACTGCACACAACACAGATACTTTGTCTCGAGGAGGGACCCAGCAGTTCATAATGCTGCTTAGATTGGTCAGCCATGTAAAAATTTATCACTTGTTTATTTTTAGAGCTCTCCGCTTAGTATTTTCAGCTGTCAGTTGGCTGGGGGTAACTCAAACTATGGAAAGAAAAGCTGGGGAACTACTGTTTGCATCTATTCTCTTGGCCTGATATTGGCCACTATATTCAGGCTAAGAATTGAGGGTGAAGGGAGGTAGCAGGATCATCTATTTCTTCCTTTTCTTCTTTCCTTTTAGAATTCACGTACCTACAATGTTTAAATGGCAATGGAACACCCATCTCTGACAAAACAAAACCAAAAAAGGGGATACAAATGAAGGACCATTTTGTATGTGTATATACAAAATAGTTGGGATAGGTATGTAGCTACTTTCTCTTAATTCAGTGAGAAGAAAGATTTGTACTAATAGTGTTTGGACAGGATATCATGTCTGTATCTTGTACTAAGAATAATCACTATGAAGACAACAATATGCAACATATTAATTATTGAAACTGTCCTACTAATCGGTTTTGAAACTGTCTCATTGCTATTTGTTTCTCAATAAAATTAATAATGATAATAAAAAAAGGAATTGAACACAGGACCTCATGCATACTAGGCAAACCCTCTATCCACCCCCTCTCCTTTTTCATTTTGGTGCTGGGCATTAAGTTACATCCCCAGTGCTATTTATTTATTTATTTATTATTTTGAGACACGGTCTCACTAAGTCACTAAATCACCCCAAGTAACACTTCAATCTACAATTCTCTTGCATCTACCTTCCAGAGTTGTGGAACCACACATGTGCTATTATGCCAAGCTCCTAGCCCTTTTAAATTTTATGTTAAGAGAAGGTCTTGCTAAATTGCCCTTGAATTTATGATCCTCCTGCTTTAGCTTCCAGAATATCTGGGATTGCAAGAATGGGCCGCCATATCCAGCTTCTTCCTCCCTTAATTAAAAACTAAACACAGTGTTTAGTCAGGCATTGTATGAGCCCTGCCTGGGCAACTTAGCAACTTGGCAAGAGCCTGTCTTGAAAATAAGACAAAACAGAAAAGGGCTAGGGATGTGACTTAGTGTGAAGACCCTGGGTTCAATCCATAGTACCAAAACTAACTAAACAAATAATCACGCAAATGAGCTGGACATGGAGACACGCACCTATAACCAGCTATTCTGAAGGCTGAGGCAAAAGAATCACAATTTGAGCTCAGCGCGGGCAGCTTGGCAAGACCTTGCCTCAAAATGTAGCAATAGAAAGGGTAAGGGGTGGGGTGGGAAGCGGCGGCTCCAGGACTTGTAAGGTCCTGATTTCATCCCCAGCATGAAAATAAAATCATGCAAATACGTGATGGGAAATTAAAACAAAAGCCAAATCTAGAGGATTGCGGGGGCACTTGGCAAAAGGCGGAGCATTTGTGTGAGGAACCAGAAAACACCTTTCTAGTAATGCTGAAGTTCAGCATGTAGAAGCGAGGAATTAAGAACGCCTGGGATTCACAGGATGTCAGTGGAAGGGGAGGCTTTAGAAGGGAAAGGAATAGCACCTCCAGGCCCGAGGTGGGCTGGATGTGGACAAGGTTGTGGCATTTTAGAGAATAGGAAAGCAGGGGTAGAGGGGGCTGAGGGGTCAGACTTTGGATCAAGGGCACACAGAACCTTGCGAGCAGATGGAGGCTTTTGATCTTTGTCCTAAAGGCAGCAGCAAACTACTGAAATATTTTAATCAGAGGAACAGCATTATTACAAAACAAACTTTAAGAACCATGAAACACTTGGCCCTCTCCAAGCACTGCATTGTTCCCTGTTCCTTCCTTCCTTCCTTCCTTCCTCCTCAGCAGGCAGGCAGGTGACTTTCCCAGAGTGGAGCTGCAGCTGGCTCCAGAGAGCAGACGCAGGGCTTGGTCGTGGGCCCAGGAGATGAATGGAGTGAAGCCGCTGCTTTTCTCTAATACCCTCTGTGTTCTCTCTGTGTGTTTCTGCCATTAAATAAATACTGGGGTATTTATAAGAACTGTCAGCAAACCACCCACTCCATTTTCTCTGCCACGGGCTCAGAAGCCTTGAAACAGTAACGTTCTGTACCAGAATCTCCAGGATACACCGGGAGACGGCTCCTAAAGGAATGCTAAGCGTAACTCCCTTCACACGGGAGGCTGCCTGTTGCCTGCACTTTTATGATCACAGCCACAGAACATCGAGGAAACTTGAATTCGATGTGTAGTTTAAACAACATGAGCAGCCTATGGGAGGGGCTGGCTTTTCATATTTTCTATTGTTTTTTTTTTTTGTTTTTGTTTTTTGGCGGAACCGGGGATTGAACTCAGATCCTTGCGTTTGCCAGTCAAGCGCTTATCCTACTGAGCCATCTCCCCGGCCCTTTTCATATTTTCTAGCTTGGCGGTCTTTCCATGGAGCTATATGCATTTTTTTTTAAAAATATGTGAATCTAATTTATTTAGTTATTTAGTACAATGTCTCATTATGCAGCTTGGACTTATAGTGATCCTCCTGTTTTCAGCCTCCTCAGAGCTGAGATTACAGGTGTGTGCCACCATGCCCAGTCTCAGTGGCCAGCTCTGTGTGTTTCCAGGGGTGGGGGGTGGCTCAACGTGTGGTGCTGGGGATTGAACTCGAGTCTCTGCACTTGCCTAGCGGGCGCTTAGTTCGCTGAGCTATCTCACCAGCCCTAATCTATTCTCTCTTAACAGTGTAGACAAGTATTGGTATTTCCAGACTGATCTAGAACCAGGTGAGATTGCTCAGCAGCACAGCACCTGCCTGGCGAGCGCAAGATCCTGAGTTTCATTCCCAGTACCAAAAAAAGAAAAAAAAGAACACAAACTGCGGTCTATAGTAACCCTCACCAATTTTTTTTTTTTTTGTTGTTGTTGTTGTTTTTGTGGAACTGGGGAATTGAACTCAGGCACTTGTGCTTACCAGGCAAGCGCTTATTCTACTGAGCCATCTCCCCAGCCCCTGCGGTCTATAGTAGGTTACAAAAATGGCAGAAAGTTATTCGGGGTGTGGGGGGTTGGTGAGGCACAGCTGCTATCTCAGCAATCCAGGAAGGATGGCATTAGTGACTTAGAGATACACTATCTCAAAATAAAAATGTAGCCAGGTGCAGTGGTACATGCCTATAACCTCAGCACTCTGGAGGCTAAGACCATGGAGCCATATGCATTTGATTGTCCAGTAGTTGGAAGGCTGACAAGCCAAAGAATTTGCTCCAGCTGGCCTAAGGCAAGAAGAAAATAAAAAGCAATTAGATTTGTGAGTGTGTTTGAACTTCGTAAGTTTCAAGGACCATTAAACCAAGTTGGGAGCCAAAGGTATGGCTGTCTTCTTCCAGAATGAATTTGTGTCTTTGGCTCTGGTACGATAGGAAAGTCACCCTGTTTTGCCAGTCACCAGCTTGATTGCCAGCTCTGCCACCTTGCTGAGGCTGTGGGACTCTGCCTTTCAGAGGTGGTGCGCTTGTATACAGCAGGGCTTAGAGAAAGTGCCCGTATATGGTAAGCACCATCACTATCATCTTCCCACGAAGCCTGGTGGGTCGGCCCTCCCATGACAGAGCTCTTCCCGCGTCGTCACATCCAGGGCCCATCGCTGTAGGTCCTCAAATACATAAGGTGATTAACTAGTATAACCTCCTGGAGGGTACCCTTCTCGGGCATTGGTAGCCTTCCTGGGAAGTCTGGCTTCTAATTGCCTACATTCACCATGTATATCTGTTTAGAGTTCGAATTAGGGAATAACTGTTGGCTACATTTTCAGAAAGATAGTTTCCTAGAATGTTTCTGCTTACACATACGTATCTACTTAAAAAAACAAACAAGTTCTTGCTATGTAGTCTAGGCCAGCTTTAAACTTGCTATGTACCTCCGGCTGCCCTAGAGGTCAAGATCCTCCTGCATCAGCTTTCCAAGGGCTGGGATTATAGGCATGCACCACCCTGTCCAGCAAAAGTTGAGTGTGTGTGTGTGTGTGTGTGTGTGTGTGTGTGTGTGTGTGGTGTTACTGGAGCCTGGTTCAGTGGCCTCATATGTGCTAGACAAGTGCTCTACCACAGAGCTACACCCCCAGCCCTCTCTTTACCACTGATGCACATCCCATTGTATGGCTGAATCATTGTTTATGTACTCACCTATTGAAGGATGTCTTGGGTGCTTAAAGTGTTATTCAGTTTATTCAGAATAAAGCTGATAAAAACATTCATTTGCAGGCTTTTGCATGAATGTGTTTCTAACTCATTTAGGTAAAAAACTGAGGACTGTGATCATCACCAGATCAGAAGCTAAGACTGTGTTTAGCTTTGCAAGAAACCAGCATACTATGGGGTTGGGGAGATGGTTCAGTGGAATAAGCACTTCCCTAGCAAGCGCAAGGGTCTGAGTTTAATCCCTGGTTCCACAAAAAAAAAAAAAAAAAACCAGCATGCTGTCTTTTTTTTTAATCAGTTTTTTTTTTAATTTTATTTGTGTGTGTGTGTGTGTGTGTGTGTGTGTGGCCAGCTCAGCCCACCAGGGGGGGGGGCTGGCTGGCATGTGGTGCTGGGGGATTGAACTGCAGTCCCTGTGATTTGCTAAGCTTGTTCTAAGTAGGTGCTTTAGACCACTGAGCCATCTCACCAGCCCCAAGTAGCATACTGTCTTGTGA
>NW_004524937.1:737256-738085 GCF_000260255.1 Octodon degus
GAGAAGTAATCATTATGTAACTGTAAACATGTGCTAATAAAAAATGTGAAAAGAATGTTATTAAGGGTGGAAGAGGAAGCAGTTCAGAAGTGTATGTACTATACAAGATATATCCATGTATACAATATATATCCAGAATATGTACATATTATGCTTTTCTGGAAGAATAAAATACATATTAGCAGTGGTTTAGTTATTTTTCTCCTGGAATTAATAAAAAAAATGCAAAAAAAAAAAAAAAAAAAAAAAAAAAATTTTAAAAAAAAAAAAAAAAAAAAAAAAAAATTTAAAAAAAAAAAAAAAAAAAAAAAAAAAAAAAAAAAAAAAAAAAAGGCATGCTTAGCAAACTAACAAATCGTTTTCAAAGTAGTTGGAAGTCCTATTTGTAAACAAATGCCAAAAGTGAACCTCACACTCTTGGAAAACATAAAGTGATGTTTGGTACACCTTGGGGGGATGCTGAGCTAAGACTCCCTAGAAAGTAGTGTCCCTGAACCTAACCTAACCTATAACCACCAGAACAGCATCTTCAAAATCACCATGGCCTGCCAATTATTCCTAAATGTCTCATAGTTCTTGCTCTAGCAGTAAAAGGTGTTGGTCTAAAATAAGCAATAAATAAGATGTAGCCTTTGCTACAGGTTATTATTTATAGGTTATTATATAAAATTAACTCATTCAGAAAGATTTAACGGCTGCTTAGAGGAGGCACTGTTAAATTTATTATCTATTATATATGTATTTATTATAGACTATAGATTTCCTGTACCAAGTGTTTTTTTCATTGGTAAAGTGCTGGAGTTTTTTTTTTTTTTTTTATTTTTTTTTT
>NW_004524937.1:742885-752936 GCF_000260255.1 Octodon degus
GTCTGGAGGGCATGTCGGCGGTCGAGACGAAAGGGAAGCAGTTATTGCTGAAAGCAGACTGTGTATATTTTGAGGGAACCACTGGGCAATTGGACATCTGGGAAGGAGAGTTGGAAGCTCAGGGGGTCCCAGTCAGTTGCAGAGAAGCCAGAGGTGTGCAGCTGCAGAAACGAGACCAGGAGGGAACTACTGGGGAAGGTGGGTGGCAGTGTTAACCTCTGCGGGTCACAGGCAAGTGTCTGCTAAGGACGTATGTCAGCAAGACCTGAGGTCCAGAGCAAAAGCTGGAGGCAGAGTAATGGGGGCAAGCACAAGCTGAACTGTGACGGACACCTCTGCGCAAGTGGGTAAACTCACTGCCCAGTGGCCGCACTCGGATATGATGTCCGGCAAATCCCCTACGAATTCCTTCCTTGGTCAGCTCTAACCAGACCCACACAGGTTCAGGGATTCTGGGAAATACACTTTCGCACCTAACCACTTTGATGGTGGGGGAAGGTTCTGGAGGAAGGGCAGCAGGTTGCGTGATGAACACCCTGACACTGAGTGGACTGTGGTATATTCCCACAAGGGGTTCAGCACAGCTGGCTTGTGCAGATCTCCTCAGTGTGCAGCAAGCTGTGAGGGAGTAGCGCACAGCCGTGCGTACTGGCCAGCAGCGAAGAGAGGGCCTTGAAAAATCAGAAAGATCAGCCGGGTGTGGTGATGCACTTCTGTAATCCCAGCACTTGGGAGGCTGAGGCAGGCAGGTCGCTGTGAGTTTGCTATCAGCCTGAGCTGCAAAGTGAGCTTGAGGCCAGCCTGAGCTGCATAGCAAGACCCTGTCTCAAAAAGACAATCAAGGGGCTGGTGAGATGGCTCAGTGGTCTAAAGCACCTACTTAGAACAAGCTTAGCAAAGCACAGGGACCGTGGTTCAATCCCCCAGCACCACATGCTAGCCAGCCCCACCCTCTGGTGGGCTGAGCTGCCCCCCATAAATAAATTAAAAAAAAAAAAAGACAATCAAAGCTCCCCTTGTGCCCTCCGCTCCCCTAGCTCTCCGGCCTCTCACTGCCATGCCCTGCTATTTAATTTTCTTTTTTGGCAGAACTGGGGATTGAACTCAGGCCCTTGCCCTTGCCCTTGCCCAGGAAGCGCTTATTCCACTGAGCCATCTACCTGGCTCCCTCCTGCTGTTTAATTTTGGCAAAGAAAACTTTGAAGTGAAAAAGGGTGACCAAGGGCCGGCCAGATAGCTCAGTGGACTAAAGCGCCTGCCTAGGCAGAGCGCAGCAGCCAAGGTTCAATTCCCTGCATGACGTACCAGCCCCGCCCCCGGGGCGCACTGAGACAGTGATTGAGACTAGGCATGACGGTGCACGCCTGTAATCCTAGATCTTGGGAGGCTGAAAACAGGAGGATCACTCCGAGTGCCATCTACGTAGTGAGACCCTGTAGAACCTGTCCTAAATACAAAAAGAAAATAGGAAAGATAAAAGAAAAGAAAAACGGTGATCAAATTGCCTCGCTTATTTGTGAACGGATCTATTTTACCTAGAGATAGAAGTACAAGGCTTGGATGACGGGCTCTGGAGGCTTTGGTACCACTGGGAAGAATGAAAGTTAGGCCAAAAGTGAGAAAATGTCTTTTTTTCCTTAAAAGTGGACTTTATTATTATTATTATTATTATTATTAATTATTATTATTATTACTATTGGCAGAACTGGGGATTGAACTCAGGCCCTTGTGCTTGCCAGGGAAGCGTTTATTCCACTGAGCCATTTCCCTGGCCCCAAAAGTAGACTTTTAGCTAAGGTGTTTTGATGTTTTACACATCTGCAAACTTAAGATTCTTAATTTGCTTATGATAAAGAAAGTGGATTTCTGTTAGCCGGCTTAGAAACCTACTTTCATGCGTTATCTGCTTTTGAAGGCTGTATGTAAATCTGATTTGCAGTGACCTAATGTAAAATTAAAAATCAGATGTATATGTCTTACAGATGGTTAAGTAACTGTAATTTAATCCAATAAACAATACTTATTTTTTAAATTTATTTATTTATTTGTGTGTGTGTCGCCAGTTTAGCCCACCAGGGGGCGGGGCTGGCTGGCATGTGGTGCTGGGGGATTGAACCGTGGTCCCTGTGCTTTGCTGAGCTTGTTCTAAGTAGGTGCTTTAGACCACTGAGCCATCTCACCAGCCCCAATACTTATTTTTTAAAAGACAACAAATAAATAAATAACCTAAAATTAAAAAGATGGGCCAGGCCAGGGAGATGGCTCAGTGAAATAAGTGCTTCCCTGGCAAGCGCAAGGGCCTGAGTTCAATCCCCGGTTCCGGGAAAAAAAAAAAAAAAAAAAAAAAAAGATGGGCCAGGCATGGTAGCCCATCATCCTAGCTATAAGAGGCAAAACAGTAAATTTGAACCCAGCCTGGGCAGTTTAGAGAGATAAAGTCTTTATTAAAAAAAAAAAGTCTAGGATGTAGCTCAGTGGAAAAGCTCTGGGTTCATCCCTTATTATCACAAAAACAAACACATAAATAAACAGCCTAGCCAAGACGTACAGTTCTCAGTCCATAGGGGTAGAGGAGGGGCAGGCAGGAGGGAAGGTCCAGGAAGCTGGCCTGAGGCTCTTAGCCCTTGCTGCCAAGGCAATCTGTCTGTCCAGGAAAGTTTCCTTCTGGGAATCACTATTTTTAAGGCATCACACATGAGCACAAAAACAAAATCAGTTTACTTGAAGTCACCCTTCTTACAGTTTCATCTTACATAGCTAGAAGACAGCTCTATTTTAGAATTTCCAAAGACAGGTCTGTGAGCACACTTTGTGACTCGTTGTCTCACAGTTCTGAATCACAAAGAGCAGAGACATAGGTTCCAGGGGAGGCTGCAAACATTCTACACATGAGGCGCTGATATCAAGTTGGGAAGCCCCTCACCGCCATCCACCACCTCCTCCTCTGCACCCCATCACCAACTAAGTGAAGAGAACAGAGAGCCGGTAAAGAGAGGGCAAAGAGCTGCCCCACAGGAGCATGCAGAACGTTACTAGTGCTTTAAGGTATTTAAGAAGATCTTTTTGGGTTACAAATGTCAGTTTCTTTTATTATTCTATAGAGTTTTAGCATGGCACATTTATTTTCTGGTGAACCTTTCATATAAATAAAACTGATTTAAGCCGGACAAGACAGAATGCTAGTATAATGATGCCCCTGTTTGGAATGAAATTCACAGGCTTAAAACACATTCTCACACGCCTGTGATAAAATATGATTTGTGTATTTTTTTTAGATGTATGGCTGAGTTTGTGGATATTTTATCCAGTTTCCTTCTGCACATGTAGGTTAATCACTAATTTATTGAAAACTTACTATGTGTTTTAGGGAAGTCACAGAATCAGAATATTCAATCCTGGCCTATTTTTTTTGTTTTTTTTTGGGGGGGCTGGTTCAGCCCACCCTGAGGGCAGGGCTGGTGTGGCATGTGGTGCTGGGAATCAAACCGTGACTGCCTAAGCTTGCCTAAGCAGGCGCTTTAGACAGCTGAGCTATCTCACCAGCCTGGTTTTTTTTTTTTTGTTTTTTTTTGTTTTTTTTTAGATATGGTCTCACTGTCAGTGCAGGCTGGCCCTGAACTTCCTTTGTAGCCCAGGCTGGCCTCAAATTCACACGAAGGTCTTCTAGCATCAGACTTCAGAGTGCTGGGAATACAGGCCTACGCCACCACACCCAGCTCCAGGCCTTTCAGGAATTAGGAAGAGCCAAAACAAATTGCAAAGACAAGGTCCTGCTTGAGGAGATTTCCCCTGTATCATTCATTCCCGATAACTATCTTTCATCTTCTTTGCAGAGTATTTTGGAACTCAAAAGACTGGGATAAGGAAAAATCAACATTTGATTCAGCGGAAGATACTTCATTTCTACTTAAAAAGAAAAGGAGTTTTCGAAAGAAAGAGGCAAAGCTACCAGGACTCAGTGCCGCAGCCCTGCTGCCTGGAGGAATCACCTTTCCCTGTTCTGTATGCAGGCAGGAAATTGAAATCGCTGGCGCTTTCCGGCACAAACAGCAACACAGCTCTCGCCACCTTGGGGCTCCAGTGGCTGGGAGTGAAGAAGCAGCCACCCTTTATGTTTGTTGAGCAGAGACAGGTTTTAATTGCTAACCTGTTGTCCTCCTTTATGCTCAATGAGAAAGTCCTACAAAGCATTAATAATGCTTTTGAGCTACTTCGGAACAAGCAAATACCAGTGCATTCTAAGATTTTTTTTTTTTTAACATTTATTTATTTATTTATTGTGTGTGTGTGGCCAGCTCAGCCCACCAGGGGGCGGGGCTGGCTGGCTTGTGGTGCTGGGGGATCGAACTGCGGTCCCTGTGCTTTGCCAAGCTTGTTCCAAGTAGGTGCTTTAGACCACTGAGCCATCTCTCCAGCCCGAAGATAGGAATTCTACAGAGAAAACCAACATGAATGATAAATTCATGATAATAAATAATTTTGGCAACAAACCCAATGTGTGTTTTTTCGGTTTGTTGGACAGACATCAGGGTACATTGGCAGCAGACTTGACATCCGCAGAACTCCCGCTTTTGCTTCTCCACCAATTGTCTACGTCTGATCCTTCTTACCAAATGACCCCAGCACAGCAACAAGTAATCAGCGCCTTCGCTAGCATCTTTAGAGAGGACTACACAGCAATAGAAGACCTCTTCTCTTCTACAAAAACAAATGCCAGCGCGCAGAAGTGTAATTATGAGGATATACATAAGGCCTTTGCCAAAGCATGCTGGAGGATGGACAGACTCTTACGCCTTGGAAGAGAAGAAAGCTCCAGGGTTCTATGGAGTGGCTGCTCTGTAGTTACTTGTATACTGGAAGGCAGAATTAAATATCCTTATGCCAATATGAACTGGAGAAAACTCAACAGCAGCGATAAATTGGCAGACGGCCTCCCATCCCAGATGGTGCCACAAATAATTTCTGGAATATTACATGTCGCAAACACTGGTATATATGTTCAGTAGCACCAGATAACATTTTGATTCCTAGCAGCAAAATCCCTCATGCTTCCAGTGACAGTTATTTAATGACTTTTTGCATTGATTAAGAAACAACAAACAACCACAGTTTAAATACAGTTTGTAGGCACAAAACTAATTATTTCTCAAAGGGGCCTAGATATAAACTAATTGTGCAAAACATTAAAGTTTAGTAGGTCACAGTGATGTATGCCTATAATCCCAGCAACTCCACAGGCTGAAAGAGGACCACAAATTCACATCTTGGTTGGGTGTAGTGGCATAGGCCTGTCCACCCAGCACTTTGGAAACTGAGGCAGGAAGATCATGGAAATTTCAAGGCCAGCGTGGGCTATACAAAGAGTTCAAGGCCAGCCTGAACTACATAGCAAAACCCTGTCTCAGAAAACTAAAACCAAAAACCAAGTTCAAGTCTTGCCTGGTCAACAGTGAGATCCTAACTCAAACTAAAACATAAAAAGGAGTGGGGAAGTAGCTGAGAAGAAGAGAACCCTAGGTTTAATTCCCAATAGCGTAAAACAAAACAAAACATAATTTTCCAAATGAGGTCTCAGTAGAGTTATTGAAAGAGAGGAAAAACAAATAGACTACATTTTATACAGATCCAAATGAAACTGAAAACTGTTTGGCATACTTCCTTTCTTTAGGACAATGGAAAGTTGATTATTCTTGATAATAGTTGTTGAAACTCATGAGTTATTCCAATAACTAATACATTTGTAATAAATTATCCTCTAAATTCACTGGCCACACAGCACTGATATCATCTCAGAATAATGGTCATAGAAACTGCTTCATTCCTTCTCCCCCTCCCCTCCCCTCCCCTCCCCCTCATCCCTCCCCCTGCCCCTTCCCCCTCTCCCTCCCCCCTCCTCCTTCCCCCTCTCCTCCTTCTTCTTTTTTGCAGAACGGGGGATTGGACTCAGGCCCTTGAGCTTGCCAGGCAAGTGTTTATTCTACTGCATCATCTACCTGGCCCCGAAAATTCTTGTGGTTTCTTTTGCCATTGGTTTCTAGTTTGATTGTGCTACTGTCTGATAATATGTATGGGAAATTTCATTTCCTTGGCATCTACTTAAGCACAGAGAGAGTGATTCCTGATTTAAGCTCCAAAATTTAATTCTCTTCAAAAGGTGGTTCTCTTCAGTGTTCCTTTTTCTCTTCTTCAGTACTTGAACCCAGAAGTGCTCTAGCACTGAGCAATACTCCTGGCTCTTGGATTTTATTTTTAAAGCAGGATCCCCTGAGCTGGGTGTGATGGGGTGCATTTGGCATCCTACAGTGTCTTGTGCACCTCCATGAAGCACCGCTTCTGGGTGCATTTGTGGTTGGTTCTAATCTCCAGGTGAAACACTCATCAGATTTACTTTTCAGGTGTAAATCTGTATAAATTATTATTAAATTATTTTGATTTTGATGGCCCATGTTTTAGTAGAATGATATGCATGAAGGAAGAAATTATTTTGTGAAAGGGTCATGAATTATGCTGAAGTACTCCTGAAAACAATTTTTTTTTAATTTTATTTATTTATTTATTTGAGAGAGAGAGAGAGAGAGAGAGAGAGAGAGAGAGAGAGGCCAGCTCAGCCCACCAGGGGGCGGGCTGGCTGGCATGTGGTGCTGGGGGATTGAACCGCGGTCCCTGATGCTTTTGCTAAGCTTGTTCTAAGTAGGTGCTTTAGACCACTGAGCCATCTCTCCAGCCCCACAATTTTGTTTTTTCATTCTGGGAATTGAGCCCAGGCTTTCACACTGACCTCCTTATTCTTAGTTCTCTCTCTCTCTCTCTCTCTCTCTCTCTCTCTCTCTCTCTCTCTCTCTGTTTTACTCCTCTGTCTGCCTCTGCCTCTGCTTCTGTCTCTCTGTGTCTCTGTCTCTGTCTCTGTTTCTGTTTCTCTGTCTCTGTCTCTGTCTCTCTCTTAGACAGGGTTTCACTAAGTTATTAGGTGACCATGCTAGGCCACCTCATGCTCACAAGTAACTGGGATTATAGGCATGAACTACTGTGCCCAGACTGAAGGCATTTTAAATGGTTTTCTCTTTGCCATTCAAAAAATATAAAATTCCACACAAATTTATCAAGAACATGTTTGTATTTTCAATAAAACAGGACCAATTATAACAAAAGAATGAGTTTTTCTTGTTTTGAAATTTATAAACTACACTAGGGAATTCATGAAAATAGAGTTGTATACAAATCTATGATTTAAAGAAGTTATATTGAAATGTAAGTGAAATGATGAAGTCATTGAATAATTGTTGAATTTATACATGTGGAAAACATTACTTCCAAACTACATCTCTCTTTTTTTTTTTTTTTTGTGGAACTGGGGATTGAACTCAGACCCTTGAGTTTGCCAGGGAAGTGCTTATTCTACTGAACCATCTCCCAGGCCCTGTTTTTTGGTTCTCATCACTTCCCATTTATATAGAATTTTATAATTTCTCTCTCTCTCTCTTTTTTTTTTTTTTTTTTTTGGAACAGGGGATTGAACTCAGGCCCTTGTGCTTGCCAGGGAAGCGCTTATTCCAGGGAAGCGCTTATTCCACTGAGCCATCTCCCCGGCCCCTCTCTCTCTTTTTTTAACCTTCTATTTGTACATGTTTGTAGTGCATGACTGCATTCACTGTAGTGGGTCGGTACATGGACATAACACATTTCAGCCCCCCTTGCCCCCTCGACTCCCCCTTACTTTTCCAGCATCAGAATAATGTGTTTATAGGAGCTTATAGAGTAAATTATCATATATACAGATTGAAACAGACTAATAGACCAAAGAACATATAAAACATGTAAGACTGTCACACTAACCAAAGGTACACTTTTAGAAACACTGTCCCCTCTAGATGACAATAGCTTTTAAAGAAATCATGTGCTATTTCAGCTTGGGTGTCTTTATTTATCATTAAGGTTTCAAGGTGCATCTATTTCTTATATCCATTTTCTCACAAATGAATCAAGTTTATCCTTTCTTATGTCAGAGTAATACTCCATAGTGTATAAATACCACATATTTTTTATCCACTCATCTGTTGATGGACATATGGGCTATTTCCAAGATTTAGCTATTATGAATTGCAGTGCTATAAACATGAGTATGTATGTATGGCTGTAGTACGATGTATTTAATTCTTTTGGGAAGACACCTAGAAGGGGAATAGCTAGGTCAAGTGCAATTTGTACTCTTACTGATTTCCATACTAGTTGTATCAGTTTACACTCTCATCAACATTGGACAGGGGTTCCTTTCTCCCCACAGCCTCATGACATTTATAGTGGTTGATTTTTTTTCTTCTCTTTTCCTCTCCTTTCCTTTTCTTTTTTCTTTTTGAGATAAGGTCTCACAGGCCTTGAGCTCACTTTGTAGCCCAGGCTGATCTTGAACTCTCAACAATCCTCCTGCCTCAGCCTTCCAAGTGCTGGGATTACAGGCATGTACCACCACTACTGGCTAGTGGTTGAGTTCTTAAAAATGATTTTATTTTTTTAGAGACAAGGCATCACTATATAGCTCATGCTAGCTTTAAACTCTTTTGTAGCCCAGACTGACCTCAAACTCACAGCAATCTTCCTGTCTCTGCTCCCCAAGTGCTAATATTATAGGCATGTGCTACTATGCCTGGCTTTGATTTTTTGATAAGAGTCATTATTTCTGGAGTGAGATGGAATCTCAGTGGTTTTAATTCTCATTTTTTTAAACAGCTAGTGACAAACATTTTTTCATGTAGTCGCTCTTTTTTTGTGTGTGTGTGGAACTGGGGATTGAACTCAGGCCCTTGAGCTTGCCAGGCAAGCGCCTATTCTACTGAGCCATCTCCCCGGCCCCTCATGTAGTCACTCTTGATGTGTTTTTATTTTAATTCACTTAATCCTTAACGCTGAAAAGACACCCAAGATTTGGAGGCAGATTAATTTTATGTCAACAGGCCCTGACAGGAAATCAATTGTTCCTCAAAATGTCAGGCCTTAAAAGGTCCAGGGAAGAAGGATTTTATGGAATTGCAAAGAGGGAGTACAGAGGTAGAGTACTTGGTTATCTTTGATTGGTTCTTACAATATGCATCACAATGACAGAAGCAACAGGAACTGTAACAGGAACTGTCACCTGGACAACTGACAGACTGGCTGGGGGCATTTTCTGCTACACTTATAGGATTCAAACACCCACATGCATCTGTAAATTTATATAACATTTATGTTACATAATTAAGCTTTTCCCTAACATCATATAAGTGATGAGTTTTCAATTTCCCTCCCCCTTTCTCCCTTCCTCTGTTCCTCCCTCTCTCCCTCCCTCTCTCCCTTCCTTCTTTTCTTCCTTCCTCCTTCTCTTTCTCTTGCTTGCATTTTGAGATAGGGTCTCACTGAGTTGCTCAGGATGGCCTCAAACTGGAGGTCCTCCTGCCTTAGCCAGATGGGTGCTAGGATTGCAGGCATGCCTTCCACCATGCTGGATCAAATTTTACATTTTTTGTGGGGGTTGGGACTGAGACTAAACCCCGGATGTTCATACTGAGCTACATCCCCAGATTGCTCAGGCTGGGTTTGTATTTGTCATGCTCCTGCCTTGGGCTCCCATGGTGCTGTAATCATAGAAGTGCGTCACCACTGTTATGATTTGTGTCTAGTTGTTCCCCCAAAGCCTCATGCAGTCATGGGGCGTTGCTAGAGTTTGTGATTAACTTATGATCCACTGGGATTGTGGGTGTGAGTGCTGTACCCAGCCTGGGGCAGATAGCCTGAGTGAAACGTAAGGGAGACAGGCTTGCTCTCTGTTGCCATTGTTGCTGCTACTCCTCCCATTTGCTCCTTTGTTCTTTGCCACTGCCATGAATGATTTTTGTTCGGTGTCATGTACCACTCTGTCTTAGAGCCAGTTGAATATGGTCTGAAACCTCCACTAACTGTGAGCTAAATAAACCTTTCCTTCCTTCAGTTTGGGTGTCATGTATTTGTCCCAGCAATGAGAGAAGAGTAACAGACAACCACATATGGCTTACATTTCTTTCTCTCTCCCCCCCTCCCCCTC
>NW_004524937.1:755274-761581 GCF_000260255.1 Octodon degus
TTATAAATTCTCTGGATTTTGGAAGTATCTGTTGAAATGTCACCATTTTCATTTTTTTGGTCCTGGAGATTTGACCCAGGACCTTGGCCCTGAGCTACATTCCTTTTTCTGTTTTTTTTTTTTTTTTTAAGTTTTGAGACAGGGTCTTATTAAGTCACTACATTGTCCAGGCTGGGTTTGAGCTTGTGATCCTTCTACTTTATTTATTTTTTTTGGCAGAACCGGGGAGGTGAACTCAGACCCTTGTGCTTGCCAGGGAAGTGTTTATTCCACATTTTTACTTATTTACTTATTTATTTTTTTGCAAAACTGGGGCTTGAACTCAGGCCCTTGCACTTGCCAGGGAAGCACTTATTCTACTGAGCCATCTCCCCGGCCCCAGACAGCGGAGATTAGAGAGGCTCTTTCTTTGCTGTTTACCATCCTGCCATCTTTCCGCAAGTTCTTCCTGTCCCCTGTTTTTTGGGAGGGCACAGCTGACTTCTATGTGGCTTTGCTGTTGTCACTGCAGGTCCTTCTGATACTGCACCTGCTTGTCCACGTGCCAGCTTACCAGTATGGTCCACAATTTTTTTGAACAGTTCCTTGGGAAGAAATAATTTTTTCCTTCTCTGCTACAGCACAGAAAACCCTGCAAAGTACAAAAGGTCTAAGGGTACTTGCAGTTCTGCTCGTGAGGTGTTATAATAAACACATTTTAAAGGATGGCTGTAGCTATATGGTTATGGCTACTTCTACATGTTTTACTTAGGTTTCATCATTTGTGTATTTATTTCACAACATCTTTTTTTGTTTTGTTTTTTGTGGCACCAGGGATTGAAGTTAGACCCTTGTGCTTGCCAGGGAAGCACTTTTTCCACTGAACCATTTCCCTGACCCTTATTTCACAATATCTTGTGGAATTTCATTTGTTGAAGCCAATTTCCAACATTCAATGACACTGGTATCATCCTGTCCTATAAGATTCACTCCTCCCAAGATATTCACATTTTCAGACGTAGTTCTAACACTGGATTATTCTACATTTCTGTGTGACCATTTTGTACCCTTTGATTAGTCAAATAAGTGCTAACATTGCTGTTTTTGTCATCTAATCAGCGAGGTTTTTATTCCGTGTCTGTGTGGTCAACACTTGCTACATTTCACTGTCACAGGAACTTTGGTTCAGACTGTATTGAGCTACTTCTTTGGATCAAGATTCCCAAATACTGAACTGGCCTAGGGACAAACTTTAGGCAGTGAGCAACCACTCTTCAAAATGTCCTGCATCAGGCTGGGGAGAGGCTCAGTAGAATAAGCCTGGCAAGCACAAGAGCCTGAGTTCAATCCCCTGTCCCGCCAAAAACAAAACAAAACAAAACAAAACAAAACAAAACAAAACAAAAACCCAAAATGTCCTGCATCTTCTACATGGCTTCCAGTGACATCTTCAGCTTCATTATAACATGTATCTGCATCTCTCCGGACAATTCTGAAAAGCCAGGTGATGACCAAAGAACAGATGCTGTACCTGGTTTCTGCATGTAGGGATTAACAAGTTGTGTGTCCAAGTCAGCGCTCACATTTGTTGCCACAGATGGTGTAGGACAATGGGCCCCGAGCCTGTGGCCTGCTGCTTCCTTAGCCTTCCACTAGCCATTGTGTGCGTACTGTCTGAGCTTGTGCTTGTTATCTTTTTATTTTTTTTTTATTTTTTAGGGAAGGGTCTACAGGGTACTCAGGGTCTCACTACTACATTGGACTCATAGTGATCCGCCTGTTTACAGCCTCCCAAGAGCTGGGATTACAGGTGCGTGCCACCACGCCCAGTCTCAATTGGCTTCTCAGCATGCAATGGGAGGGGGGCTGGCATGGTAGGCCTGGGGATCAGGCCCCTTTGCCTGCTTGCAGGCGCTTTAATCTGCTGAGTTATTTGGCCAGCCCTGAGCTTGTGATCCTTGTCTCAACTTTCCACCAGGCTGCGATTACAGGCCAGTACCACCATGCCAAACCTGTCTTGGAAGATATTTTTGTGGAGTGAAAAATTCTTTTTTTTTTTTTTTTTTTTTTAATGTGTGTGTGTGTGTGTGTGTGTGTGTGTGTGTGTGTGGCCAGCCTCGCCCCCATGTGGCTGGCATGTGGTGCTGGGGAATTGAACCGCGGTCCCTGCGCTTTGCTAAGCTTGTTCTAAGTAGGTGCTTTAGACCACTGAGCCATCTCACCAGCCCCGAAAAATTCTTATTTGGTAGTTTTCTCTCAGCATTTTTTAAAGATAATTTTCTCTGTCTTCTGTTGTTACTGATAAAAAGCAGACTCTTTAAATGTAATCAGATTTTTTTCTTTCTGTTTTTAATATATATTTTCTGTCCTTAATGTGGCATAATTTATTTGCACGTGGATTTCTAAAAATCCTACTTGGGATATTTTAGTTTCTTGACCTTGCAAATTGGTGTGTGCAACTTTCTCTCCAAACTTGTTTCTGTTATGTTCTTTTCATTTTAATGATCTAACCAAGCTTATATTATTCTTTTTTTTTTGCAGAACTGGGGATTGAACTCATGTCCTTGCACTTGCCAGCCAAGTGCTTATTCTACTGAGCCATCTCCCTGGCCCCATATTAGACCTTCTTACTGTATCATTAATATATGGCAGTATGTGCTGGAGATTGAAGCCAGGGGCTGTAGCTCCTAGCCTTTCTTTCCTCCTATGCCTTCCTTTTTGTCTCTTCTAATTTTTAATTTTTACTTTGCAAAAAAGATAGATTTAGCATAATGATTTTTTTTGCGGAACCGGGGATTGAACTCAGGCCCTTGTGCTTGCCAGGGAAGCGCTTATTCCACTGAGCCATCTCCCCTGCCCCCATACTGATATTTTTTTTAAAAACCTATCATATGCTACAGTATAAATTGTTTTTAAAAATTTCTTTCTTCATGTGTTGTTGAGACAGGGCTATGCAGTTCAGGCTGGTCTTCAGTTCACTTTGTAATCCAGGCTGGTCTTGAACTTGCAATGATCCTCCTGCCTCAGCTTCCCAAGTATTGGGAATACAGGCATGAGCCACCATACCTGGCTTAAAATTTCATTTTCTTTTTTTTTTTAATTTTAATTTTTTTATATTTTTTAAATATATTTTCATTTTCCATATCTTCCCTCATCATACTCTCTGCAGGGACCCAAAGCTCAACACATCAACATTTGATAAAAAACACCTGTTCCATGTTATGTCCAAGATGTTTGACATTCAGACAGACAGTGAAGTCAAGCTCAACAGCCTAGGTTGTACAGTAATAACAACAAGCCTCTACTCTGGAGGGTCAACAACCCAAGTCTGCAGATCAAAAATTAGAGAAAAAGGAGGGTCGCAAGGATAGCCAACATCCTGGCCCCAGCCTTCCAAGGCTAACCAAGACTCAGGACACATGAGAACCTGTACTGCAACACCATGCAACTCAATTGTGTCACAAATCTTCTGATCAAGGAGATTATGGGACCAAAGAGGAAAGTGATCGATGATGTAGAGTGTGCCTAAGGAGAGCCACATGGAGAGAAAACATGCTCTTAGGCTTTCACAGAGAGAAAATTAGTCAAGTAATGGCCATGACTCATCCACATGGCCGACAATGATGAAGGATCTACAAACTGAGGTATAGGGTCCCAGGATAAATCCTGAGGGGATTTGACTGACCCTACCAGATCCAAAAGCCATAATTCTTGCTACATAGGTCTTGCTTTATCTTGGTCTCAACCATCCAGCAGAAAAGTATAAAAACAAAGTATAGGAAGTAAAGCCATGTTGTTATGTCGAGCTGTAGGGAACTCAGGCCAACACTGCCAGTCATGTGGAAGACTCAACACTATCATGGACCACCAGACCATTTTGGAATATTTTGCTGAGTTCACACACCTATAACATTCAAATGACGGAACTAAACAAAAAAAGGGGATATAGATGAATGACCATTGTGTATCCATGTATTCAAAATAGTCAGTACATACAGCTACACTCAACTCAATGAACAGAGGGATTTTTCTAACAGTGTTTGCAAATAGAATATCATGTCTGCATCTGTACAACAAATAACCACTAGGTAGACAATATGCAATGTGTTAATTATTGAAACTGTCCTACTAATTTGATTTGAAACTATCTCATTGCTATTTGCCTCCCAATAAAATGGAATAAAAAAAAGAAAGAAAGCACAGCTTTCTTTGGTGGTAGAAAGCACAGCTAAGCAGGGAACAAGGTTTAGAGCCTAGCAATTTCAGAGAAGACCCCTGAGGTCTGCACAGTCCCACAGACAACCCACTACGACCACTGGACTACACTGGACCACCTTGCCGAATTCATGCACCTACAACATCCAAATGGCAATGGAATACCCATCTCTGGCAAAACCAAATGAAAAAGGGGGATACAAATGAAGGACCACCCCTCATCTGTACACACAAAACAGGATAGACACACAGCCACCCTCTCTTAACTCAATGAGAAGCAAGATCCACATCAACAGTGCCTGAACAGGACACCATGTACTTCATCCTGCACCAAGAACAACCACCATGAAGACAACAACATGTGATGTACCAACCATTGCAACTGTCCCACTATCCTGCTCCAAAACTGTCCCACCACTACCTGCCTCCCAACAAAATCAACAACAAAAAAAAATTTACAATATGTATAGGATGGTTGACAGGGAAAACTTGCAGTTTGTACAAAATATTTTAAGGATTGTAGTTTTCCCTTGCTGTCTGCCAGTAAGTGGCAGAGTACTCTGAGGACCATCCCTGCTGACTGGGGTAACGAGGTGCCCCCTGATCCGAAGCACCCTCTTCCTATTCATGTTCAATGTCCTGCCATCTACAGCTTTAGACCTTCAACATTCCTCTTCAAGTTCAGCAGCTTCTTCACCCGTCTTCTCTTCTCTAGCTTGAATGCTAACTTGGCTTTTCCCTCCCACTCTTTGTTTCTTTTATAGCTTGCTGTCTTGCTCTTTCACTTTCTTTGCTTTCATTTTTCGATCGTGGTTGGGTTGAGACCCAAGGCAGGTCACTGCCATTAATCATCTGCATTCATTCGACTTGCTTTGCTGTGAGTCCTTTCTTAGGTAAGACGTTGAGAGGAATTCCTGTTTTAGAAGATAGGTGGATTTGTTTGGGCTTTGGGTGATACCTGATAAGCTGAGGATGATTGTATAAATTTGAGTATGTACTGCAGATGGATTCACAATCCCACTTCTCTTTGGTGTCTTCAAGAACTACAGTAATAATCTCTTCAGACTCATCAAGCTCACTCGCTGGCAGGTCTTGATCCTCAAAATTCTCAGCCTTCTCTTTATAGTAGTCATTCAAAACTTCCTGTAAGTGACTGCTGCGTACTTGAATGGAACCTTCCAATTCAGTGTTATCCAGAGCTCCAATTTCAACATCATCATATTATTTGTAAAACTTCTCAAATCTCTCATCATGTAGGGTCAGTTGCTCATTCCTCCGCATGACTGAGGAGGTCACAGTACTCCGTGAAACGACTTTTTGTTTCCTCCTCCCAGAATAAAAGCTTCTCTATGGCCCCGTGAGATGGTGTCTCTTCATCCGACAGCAGGCCCTCAGAGTCGCAGTCCCCCTCGCTACCACTGCCTGTCTCCTCTGCATCTTCCCATTCGCTACTGTCTTCACTCGCTGATTTCGGAATATCCATTTCTCCTTCTACTCCGGTTGGCCAGTTGGCCTGAAGAATGAAGTCATCTTCAAGCACATTATCTGGGTCATTGAAGTCAAAATCATCATCAAGCGCTGCAACAATGTCAGGATCAAAATCCAGTCGAGGCCCTGAAACTGGAGCTGCTTTATTTAACAATTCAACATCTTCCTCGAACTCTGATGCAAACACTGATGAAGGCAGCTTAATTCTAGTGCTAGGAATCACTGAAGCGTCGTCCTCCTCATCTCTGCAGCTGTACTCTCGGGAGCCAAGGGTGGGGATGAGCTCCGAGGGCCCCCGAGGTCTTCAAGTGCTGCAGGTAGTCACAGTCATCATCAAAAAACACTCCATACTTCCTCTGCTCTGCGGGCCTTTCTTTGTCATTTACTTTCTGTGTGGGCAACAGAACCCTTCGGGACGCAGTTTCATCTGCTGCTAAAGGATCTCGCTGGCTCCGGCGTACCAAGTGAAAAGAAAGTACAACTTTCTTCTCTATAAAGGGCTTTTTCTTCCTCTGAGGCATGTTGCTGCCGAGCAGCGCTCAGCCCCACGAGGAGCAGCGCTCAGCCCCACGAGGAGCAGCGCTCAGCCCCACGAGGAGCAGCGCTCAGCCCCACGAGGAGCAGC
>NW_004524937.1:761681-767888 GCF_000260255.1 Octodon degus
AGCCCCACGAGGAGCAGCGCTCAGCCCCACGAGGAGCAGCGCTCAGCCCCACGAGGAGCAGCGCTCAGCCCCACGAGGAGCAGCGCTCAGCCCCATGAGGAGCAGCAAGCCCTCCCTGCAAACCCCGGGGAGCCCTGCCTCATCTCTAGGCCTCACTGCACGTGCGGCCGCCAGTTCCAGCTTGAAATTTCAATGTTTATAAACATTTATAAAAGATTACTGAATTAGAAAACTTTAGAAAGTGTTGAAACACATAAGGAAGGAATTTAGGCTAGGAAAGGTACATCATTTCATCACAAGAAATAAAATCCATCAAAGCGGTTAGGATATATACTTACATTCTCTTAATGAATAGAGTGATTTGTTCTAATAGTGTTTATAAATATATCATGTCCGCATCTTGCACAGCAATTAACCACTAGGAAGAATGTATGCAATGTGTTAATTATTGAAACTGTCCTACCAATTTGATTTGAAACGGTCTCATTGCTATTTGTTTATCAATAAAATTATGGGGGGAAAAAAGCAATAAAATCCGTACTTGGAGGCTATTGGACAACTACAGCTTTAGGTCTTATGATAGTATTTCCAGCTCTGGAGGGTCATTAGGTTTGGAATGATAGAAAGCAGTTGGAGAGGGTTGGTGAAATAGCTCAGCAGACTAAGTGCCTGCTTAGGCAAGCACAGGGACCAGGGTTCCAAGCCCTGCACCACATGCCGTCCTGCCCACGCTCCCGGGCACAGTGAGCCAGTAACAGACCGGGCAGGCATGATGGCTCATGCTTGCAATCCCAGCGCTAGGGAGGCTGAGACAGGAGGACCACTACGAGTCTGAGGTGTGTAGGGAGATCCTGTACCAAAAAAAAATTAGAAAGCAGTTGGAGAATTTTATTCTGTGCTCCCTTAAGGAGAAAGCATACTTTTAATCTAGTCTGGGAAAAGAGAAGGAGCAAAAGTTCAAAATGATTTGATGATACTGAAAATACTCTGTTTAATTTTTGTTTATTGAGACAGGGTCTTGCTGTGCAGTTCAGTCTGGCCTGGACTTACTATGTGGCCCAGGCTAGCCTCAAAGTCATGGCGGTAGTCCTGCCTCAGCCTCCTGAATGCTGGGATTACAGGATATGTGCCACCATGCCAGCATGTTATTGAAAGCCTTAATGAGTTAAACAAAGTCAAAACATCAACTCACCTGCCTGGATTAATTGGAATATTTGCAGTCACAAAATTAAAGTTTTAAACAAACACTATATATTTTTTCCACTTGTTTTCTTGTAAAGAGATACACTGTAGATGTAGACAGCTATAATATTTTACTTGAAAAGAAACTATGTGCCAAGTTTAGGGAAAAAGAATTTCCCAATTTTACAGAGATTAAGTCTTTGAAAGTAGTATACAATACCACTGGTTGTCATTAATTTTTTTTTTTTTTTTCTTTTTTGGTGGAACCAGGGATTGAACTCAGGCCCTTGTGCTTGCCAGGCAAGCGCTTATTCTACTGAGCCATCTCCCCGACCCCAGAGTTTTTTTTTTTTTTTGATCATGAAATTTTTGACAATAGATAAGAAGTTTCTCCCCAAATTTAAAGCTAATTCAACATATGGAATTACTTTGCTTTTACTGGTAATTTAAAACTGACATCAGTGGAACTTGTTTTGGGTCCATTTGCCACTTTGTGTTCTTTCACAAATATGCGGAGACTATCCATTTCTTTCTGTCTAGATTTTGAACCTGACTGGTTTATTTAAGAGAGGGTCACTCAGAGTAAACTATAAATTTTAGTGTTGTTAAGTACATTTAGTAGTGTGTATATAAATAGAGTATATATTCAGGATAAAATAATACATTCACAGAAAAATAAAAATTAAATTTAAAGCAAGGAAGACAAATGAAATCATGAATATTAAAATATTTAAAGTGGCAGTGATAAAACAGGGTGCTGCCCATCCAAGCCACACAATACCCCTTCAGTAAGGTGTACTGTTTCCTATTGATACAAGCAGCCCAGATGAGAACAGGAATCATGAACTGTAAGGGAGGTGAAGCCAGGAGGAAAGATCATCCGAGTTCACCAGCCACAGGTAGCTCCAGTTTGTAGTGCAGTAGTTCAGTTCCAGTAACATAACTTACTGAGACCAGTGTACAGGCCTGCAAAGGGACGAAGAAGAGCACCCACGGTAGCAGTGGGACAGAAGCTTTGGCAGATCCAAGCGCCAAGTCCAAGGAAAGCCCCAAAGCACATCAAATCTAAAAGATAGCTCCAAAGTACACAAGTTCTTCTGTGTTTTCTGGGATCAAATATCTCCATGAACATCCCTTACGTAGGGTGACATGCATTTTTGGGCATCATCAAATGACTGTCCTTTCTGGTGGAATATACTAATGGGTATTTTGGGCATGGCAATACATCATTTCGACAATCTAACTGGACCACTGTATGAGAAAAGTACAACCTTACATCTTTTTATCTGTCTCATCAATACTGAACTATTTCCAGATGCTTGATTCCATTTCTTTTTCTTTTTCTTTTTTTTTTTTTTTTTTCCAGTACTGGGGATTGAACTTGGAACTTGGTGCTTGCCAGGCAGGCACTTATGCTGCTGCCTCTATCCCAGATGCTTGATTCAAATCACATAATTTTTTTTGGCGGGGACCAGGGCTTGAACTCAGGCCCTTGCACTTGCCAGGGAAGTGCTTATTCTACTGAGCCATCTCCCTAGCACTCCCTTTTTTAAAAATCTGGTACAGGGCCTCACACTCAGCTTGGACTCATGGTGATCTTCCTGTTTTCAGCCTACCCAGCACTGGGATTACAGGCGTGTGCCACCATGCCCAGACTTGGTTGCTCAGTACGCCTGGGAATGGGGCTGGTACAGTATGTGGTGCTGGGGATTGAACCTTGGTCCCTGCACTTGCTTAGGCAAATCACGTACATTTTCTCTAAATATACTTCAGTACTAATACCCAAAGGCATGTCAAGTGAGGCTGATATGTAGATGGCAAATACAAATGCTGAAGCCAAACAGTTATGATACTGACTCCTCAAACATCCTCCTGTTGTGCTAGCTTCACCATCTAACTGGGCAAAACACTCTGTCGGAGTGTACTTTCTCCCTTTACTTTTTATTTTGAGATAGGAACTAAATTGTTGATGTTAGACTTAAACTTGTGATCCTCTTGCCACAGCCTCCTCTGCAGCTGAGGTACAGATGTGCATGGCCACACTTAGCCATTTTGCCCCCACCCCCACCTTTTCTTTGTATTGTAGTTTGGACAATTTCTTGGCATCTCTTGCAGCTCACTAATCTTTCTTCATAAATTCAAGCTTTTTGTTTACCTCATGTTTTAATTTTTTTTTTTTTTTGGTTGTGCACAATTTTTAAATACATATGGGTAATTTTTATAGTTTCTTTTCCCCCTTCCTCCTGGTACATGGAGACAGTGTCCTTGATATGCTGTGGAGGCTGGTAGTGAACTTCGTGGCTCAAAGACGTCTCCTGTTACCCCTCAGGACTAGCTGTGTCTACCGTGATGGCCCATCATTCCTGGTTTCCATCTCTCTATTTTGTGCAGTACAGGGAATGGAATCTAGGGCTTTGCACATGCCAGGTAAACACCCCACGACTGAGCTACATGCCTGGACCTTTTTATTTTGCTTTGATACAGGGTCTCACCAAGTTGCCCAAGTGTGGTCTTGAACTTACAATCTTCCTGCATCAGTTTCCTCAGTAGCTGGGATTAGAGATGTGTGCCCTTGTGCCAAGTGTATGTGTATTTTAAACCATAAATATTTTATATTACACATTTAACTTTTTCTGCTAATTTCATTATTTAAGATCTTTGTAAGTCTGTTTATTTGATTTCTGCTAATTTGTTCCCCAGGTGTTTGACCTTATGCTGTCCATTTTTACCAAAAACTAATTTAATTTCTACTTTGCTCACATGATGTAGCTTGTCTGATCTGAATTTTAAATTTATTGAAACTTGTTTTATGGCTCAGAACCCAGCTCCTTGTGCTTGCCAGGCAGGCAATTAGACCGACAAGCTATCTCCCCAGTCCTATCATAGTGATTTTGTACATGATATATTTTGCTTTTTTCCCAACTTGCAGTTGTCCTTTCAGCCCCTGCTCCTATCTTTATTAACAAAAGTTTTTTTTTTTTCTTGTGTTTTCTTGCCTCATCCTATTCCCACTTTCATTGGAGCATTTCTTCCCATTTCTCGATATTTATCATATATTCAAGTCCTTATTTACAGTTCTAGTTTCTCAACATAATAGAAACTGCAATATTTACACATGCTTGTCTTACTGATTTGCCTTAAGTCTCTCACGTTGTGTCCTTGTATTTAGAAATGTCACAAGCTTATCCTTCATTATGGCAGAACGGTTCTCTGTTGTATAGAGGAAACACATCTTTACCACTAATTGAAGATGGTATTTTGGGCTGTTTCCAAGATTTAGCTACTACAAACTGTGCCACTATAAACATGGGTGTGCATATATCAACTGTGGTATAATGCTTAATTCTTTCAGGAAGATACCAAGAATACCTGGGGAAATGGAACTTTTGTAGTGTTTTGAGGAATTTTCATACTACTTTCCACAGTGGTTGTACCAGTCAACACTCCCACCAACAGTGGAGAAGAGTCTTCACATAGCTCCATCACCATTTATTGCTGGCTTGTTTTTTGGAAATAGCCATTCTTTCTGGAGATGGAATGAACATTTTTTAAAAAAATTTTTAAAAAATTATTTGTGTGTATGTGTGGCCAGCTCAGCTCACCAGAGGGGTGGGGCTGGCTGGCATGTGGTGCTGGGGGATTGAACCACAGTCCCTGTGCTTTGCTAAGCTTGTTCTAAGTAGGTACTTTAGACCACTGAGCCATCTCACCAGCCCTGGAATCAACATTTTGACTCCCTCCAGTAATCAGTTTTTCATATAGTTCCTGTTTCTCCTTTTGAGAAGTGTCTGTTCATTGTAGATACCATTTTGGATTGGGTTCTTTAAATGTGGAGGATCTGATTTAAGTTCTTTATATATGCTAGATATTAGTCCTTTAAGGAACAGCTGGCAAAGTTTTTTCTCACACTGTGGGTTGTCCCTTCATTCTACTGGTGGTTTCTCTTGCTGTACAAAACTTTTTAGTAAGATGAGATCCTGGTTTTTGATTCTTTGTTATTTCCTGTGTGATGGAGTTTTGTTCATTAAGTCTTTGACTATACCAATGCCTTCAAGAGTTCTATTTTTTTTCAGATTTAATTTAGTGTTTCTGTTTTAATATTTAGATCTTTGATTCATTTCAATTTTAAGTTAGTTCATAGTGACAGATCTGAGTGTAGCTTTAGTTTTTGGTATGAGGAAAGTGTTTCCAGCACCATTTATTAAAGAGGCTATCTTCTTCCAGTGAAGGTATTTGGGTTCTTTATTAAGGATAAGGTAGCTGGGTATGTTTGAAGTTGCCTCTAAATTTTACAGTTGGATCCACTGATCCTCAGGTCTGGTTTTTGTTTTCTGGTAGTACCACACAGTTTTTATCATGTAGCTTTCTAACATAATTTCAAATTAGGGATTGTGATGATCTCTGCCTTGTCTTTGTTGCACAAAACTGCTATTGCTATTCTGGGTCTCTTCTGATTCCAAATGAATTTTAGGGTTGTCTTCTTTAATTTCTGTGAGATAAGGTATTTGCATTTTGATTGGGACTACACTGAATCTGTATAAAAATTTTGAAAGTATGGCCATTTTCACTGTATTAGTTTTTCTTACCAAAAAACAAGTGTATCTTTTATTTTCTGATATCTTTGGTCTCTTTTTTCCTAGTACTATAGTTTTCGATGTTTTTTTGGGTCAGATTGATTTTTTTTTAAAAAATTTTTATGTATTTGGTACAGGGTCTCACTATGCAGCTCGAACTCATAGCGATCCTCCTGTTTCAGCCTCCCTAGCGCTGGGATTATAGGCATGCATCACCAGTCAGTGTTTGTGGTTGGCTCAGTGGGCCAAGCATGGCATGTGGTACTGAGGACTGAACCCAGTTCACTGCGCTTGCCAGGCAGGTGTGTAAACCATCAAGTTATTTCCCCAAACCTTTTCTTTTTTTTTTTTTTTTTGGATGCTGTTGTGAAATATGTTGGTTCCCTTTATCTCAGAAAATCTGTGTATAGGAAAAGGTATTGATTTGAGTTTAACATTGTATTCAGCTATG
>NW_004524937.1:768193-773630 GCF_000260255.1 Octodon degus
GACCTTGAGCTTGCCAGGCAGAAACTGCACCACTGAACTAAATCCCTGGCCCAACATCCTTGTCTTGTTCCTGAGTTTAGAGTGAATCAGTTTGTCCACTTAAAATGTTGGCTGTTGCTTTGTTATGCATGGTTTTTACCAGATTGAGATAAGATTTCTATGACAATTTTTGTACTTTTTTTTTTTTAAATGAGTGGACGTTGAACTTGTGAAGTACCTTTCCTGCATCTATTGAAATGATCATGTTTTTTGCCCTTTGCTGTTAATATGGTATATTAACATTTAAGGCCCAATCTCACTGATAAATATAGATGCAAAAATCTTCAATAAAACACTGAAGATTACACACTGTGACGAAGTAGGGTTATCCCAGGGATACAGACATGGTTCAACATATGGAAATCCAATGAACTTTTTACATCTTCCTTTTCTCCCTCTCGTGGGAACAGCGGCGTAGCAGTAGCTACATGTATGCAAATATTATTCTAAGAACATATTCAACAAGTATTTCCTGGGGCTGGTGAGATGGCTCAGTGGTCTAGGGCACCTACTTGGAACAAGCTTGGTAAACCACGGGGACCGCAGTTCGGTCCCCCAGCACCACATGCCAGTCCGCCCCGCCCCCTGGTGGGCTGGGCTGGTCACACACACACACACACACACACACACACACACACACACACAATAAATAAATGTAAAAAAAAAAAAAACAAAAAAAACAAATATTTCCTAATGTTGCCCAGCCTGTTAGGACCACAGCAGTGAACAATGTACAGAGATCGTTTTGTGATCATCCAGCCTGCAAACACAGGATCTTTTCAATATCTGATGAAAACTAGTCCTGCATTAGCAAGGCTCTCATGTAGACTACTGATGGTTTGTGTCACAAAGCTGCCTTGCTGTAAAACACTGGATAGTTTTCCTACCTCCCTTTACTTCCATTCATTTATTTATGCTCCTTTTTAATTGCCCATTTTCCTTTTCCCAGTAATTTCCCTGTTCCCAAGTTATCACCACCTACTTCCTAAATTTTATTTATTTTTTAAATTTTTTTTTAATTTATTTGTGTGTGGCCAGCTCAGCCAACCAGGGGATGGGGCTGGCTGGCATGTGGTGCTGGGGGATTGAACCGTGGTCCCTGTTCTTTGCTAAGCTTGTTCTAAGTAGGTGCTTTAGACCACTGAGCCATCTCACCAGCCCAACCACCTACTTCTTAAGCCAAAGGATTTCCTTATAATTTTTTTTACCTATGTATCTGAAATGCAAACATTGGTCATTTTTTTTTTTTTTTTTTGTAGCCTGTCTTTCCCCGCTTTCCCCTTCCTGGAATAGGAAGTTTATCTTTCAGGACTGGGGCTTAGGGGTCGGGGAGATAGCTCAGTAGAATAAGCGCTTGCCTGGCAAGGGCAAGGGTCTGAATTCAAATCCCTGGTTCTGCAAAAAAAAAAAAAAAACCACTTATGACCAACATACTGCTAACATCATACATATTGCAAGGGAAAAAAAAAAAAAAAAAAAAAAAAAAAGGACTGGGGCTTGAATCCAAGACCTTTCTGTCCAATCATATCAGCTGAATGGAGCTCACCTTATTTGTCACAGTGCTGGGCTCTGCCCTGGGTCAGTAGTGGGGAGCCAATGGCATGTGTGCTGCAGAGGCCTACTTCCCACTGAGATGTATCTCCAGCTTTTATTTTCAGACAGGGTCTTAAAAACACAAACTCAAACTCACTGGGTAGGGGCTAGGGAGATGGCTCAGTGGAATAAGCGCTTCCCTGGCAAGTGGAGGGGCCTGAGTCCACCAAAAAAAAAAAAAGAAAAGAAGAAAATATGAGGCCTGCCCAAACTCACTGGGTATGAAGGTACATGCTTGTAATCCCAGTACTTGGGAGGCTGAGGTAGGAGGATCAAAGTCACCCATCTGAGTTCAAGGTCAGCTGAACTACTACTATAAAACAGGCAGTCTTGGTAAGTTTATAACTTACCCAGGGTGTGTGAACTTGTGATCTTCCTGCCTCAGTCTTCTAAGTGCCAGGATTAGTTATGTATCACAATAACCAACTCCCCAACATTTTCATGTTTTATTAGTACTCTTCCAGATCCTGAAGTTTATGTATCCTCTACTTCATGGGTCATATACATTGTGAAACACTACTTACCTCTCCATTATTCTTTCCTTCATGAACCATCCACAGATAAAGGATATCAACTAATTAGTGGGCAGTTTCTTTTTTACAGGATGAATAAATTGTCAATTAAGTAATCTCCTTAAAGCCAAAGACTGTAGTAACTGTTTAATGACCTTTAATTTTTACTGTCCTGAACTGGAGGGACAGTCACAAGGAGTAAAATCAGCCCAAATGACATCTCTTCTTCTCTAGTAAGGGGCACATGGCTAAATTTAACAGGCTATCAGTGGAGGTAACTAAAATCAAAACATTTGTTAATCACCCTGTACGTTTGTATATGAATTAAATTCTTCTCTTTTTCCTCTGGTTTTGGAACTCATTTATTTTCAGACAGGGTCTTCGCCACTTAGCACAGGTTGGCCTGTTGAACCCTATGTCTTCCTAATGTTGTTCAACCAGCTATGTTAAATACCATTCCATGTCCCCTTGCTGATAATTAGTAATTTGCAACTCAGCAAAAGAATTTTAACAATATACCTTCTGCCAAATGTGAGTGATCAGTAAAGACACGTTAATACAAAATATTAATAACCAAACTGGAAATGAGAGGTCCTGCTGTTTTCAGAACTATCATCTACATAGCTCTCATGTTCCCTATTTTTTATGTATATCATCTTTTGGTCCCAATCCTGCAACTCATATAATTGCCATTATGTAAACAAGTCTTATTACCTGTCTACATCTGACATTAATGCTTTATCAAATTGGGCTTTCTGTCCGATCATATCAGCTGAATGGAACTCACTGCTGGGCTTTGCCCTGGGTCAGTAGTGGGGAGTCGATGGCATGTGTGCTGCAGATGCCTACTGGTTATCAGAGATCCAGCTCCTCCCTCAGCCTTCTAACCCTAATTTCTTTACCTAAAATACTTAAGGCTTGGGGGCCTGGGCCTAGCTCAGTCCTTTAAATGGCTGCTTCCACAAAGCTGTCAGCCTCAGGTGGCTGGAGTTCGAACCTCACAACTCTCCCGCTGGCCAAACGTGCCCTGAAGGCATGAGAGGAACAAAAACAAAACAAAACAAAACAAAACAAAACAAAACAAAACAAAACAAAACAAAACAAAACTTAAGGCTTAAATTTAAACCCTGTAAGTAATAATATTCTGATCCCAGGTATAGCACCGTAAGACCAGACCACATTTTTGGCTCGATTTAGCTAACTTTAAATTGTAAGTGATTCTGTACCAAGCAGTACTGCCTGTTCTGTAATATATAATTATGTACCTACAGAGTAGAACATCTTAACTAAAAAAAGTTGTAACTTTTTAATAAATTAATAAAAGTTCAGTAACATCATCATTCTTTAATTTCTTGTGTTTTAGACTTTAAGACTGCAAAGAAAAACACATCATGGGATTATTTGAAGTATGAACAGATTACCAATCAGCTTTTTAATTTTTCAGTTTTCAGCCAAAAAAGTTTAATGTAATGTTGGCTGCTTATTTAATATATGTATTCATTTTTCCACCAAACTATTTATTGATATCAACAATGGCACTGTAATGTTTTTTATTGCTCATAAATTAAGTATATAATTTCTAACCCTTACCAGTTATAAAATGGTCAAATTCTTTTTTGAAAAAATCAAAATTTGTATACCTCATTGAAACATTATAATTTTAAAATTGCCACATGGAATATATACTGGTTATAAAAAAGTTCAACTCAGCTCTCCAAAATATTCTGAAGCCCTTTCACAAACTTGAGCTAGGAACTATTTCTCACTATCTGTGATTTTAGTTAATACTAAATGAAGTAAATGGTAAGAATGTTTGACAATGAAGGATAAATTGGCTTGAAATCTAAGTTACTATAAATCATTCAGTACATACATTTAAAAATATTTTACATGGCCTGTTTAGCACTGAAATAGTAAAATCAACAGCATACTTTGACATAGGGTTAGTAAATCTCTCAGGATAAAAATTTTCTTTTTAAAAATAATCTTTCAGGTAATGTGCAAGCAGTCTTATGCAGAAATGGAAAAGGATTTTGTCTCACCAAAGAACATACTACAGAAAACACTAGTGAAAGAAAGAAGGCTACTTCAGAATGGAGCACTAATTTCTTCAAATGAACCGTATGGGCTCTTAGAAGGGCACACTAAAACAAGAGGACTTGGATTTCATGGAGATCTCAAACTAAAACGATATATTATTCCAGCACCTGAAACTATTTCTGTCCCTATAGATGACTTACGTTAATTCCTTATCTTAGCTACTAATGGACTTTGGGAAGTTATGGATAAAGAGGAAGTCATAGCACTGACAATAACACTGTTTCAGATTTATAAGGAAACACAGCTCTATCACACAAAACAAATCACCACACATGCAGCCTCTGTATCTTTCAATCAGTGACACAAGCATTACTGAATCAGAAAATAATATTCACGTACTATTTCAAAATAATCCCAAATCTAAAGAGTATGTGTCAACTATAAATTTAAAGTAAATACTGTCTGATTCAAAATATTCTGAACATTATGTTTACGACTCTAAAAATATAGAGACATTTCCACTACCAATGACTAATCATGAACCTTACAGAGAAAAGGAAACTGACAGACCAACCAGTGCAGACAATGCACAAACAAGCGAAAACTCACCATATGCTAAGAATTTCTTTGAACGTGCAGCTGAGTATATTAGCCATGAACTTGTAAATGCTGCTCTGGAGGCTGGTTCCCGAGACAAAGTTACAGTTATGGTAATATTTCTTAATGGAAGTGAGTATCAGTTGCTGATATAAAAAATTAAGTTCCAAAGAACCAAAGTTTATTGCCACAAAGACAGCTCCTCAATGAACTCAGTGTCAGGATGGCACATCAATACCATGGGAAGTAATTTCTCAGATCATAGTAAAGAAAGTATAAATGCAGATTTGAGGTTATGTATGCTCACTGTTTTGTGTCAAAAAAGAAAAAAAAAACACTATTTGCTTTTTTACCACTTTATTCCAACCTGAGCACCTCAATATAAAACTAAACACTGGTGAACTGTTTTCTCTGCTAACTGTGAATTACTGTAAAATGTACAAGAGGTCTGCTAAGAGTTTGACGCTTAAATAGATTGAATCATCTGACACATGGTAGATTTCATATAATGAAAATACCTAAAAATTAGTGCAATATACGGAACTCATCAAAATAAAGAGGACTTTGAAAAACAAGGCTGCAAGATTGTTACTAACATTGTAATATTTATGTTACAAATTACAGATACATTGTTTATTATGGTTCTAGCCATGTAG
>NW_004524937.1:774692-775658 GCF_000260255.1 Octodon degus
TGTTCTAATGGTGTTTGTAAATAGGATATCAAGTCCGCATCTTGTATAGCAATTAACCACTAGGAAGAATGTATGCAATGTGTTAATTATTGAAATTGTCCCACCCATTTGGTTTGAAACTGTCTCACTGCTATTTGTTTCTCAATAAAATTATGGAAAAAAATAAAAAAATAAAATATATTCTAATTAAAAAAAAATAAAAGGTCTAATTAAGTGTCTATTCATTAATTCTCCCTCCCTCCTGTGCATGGTGGTGTACGTGTTTACTGGGTAATGAGCCCAGGAACTCACGGTAGCAAAGAGCTCAACCACTGAGCCATACTTACTGCTACCTCTCCCTTTTCTAAGAGACAAGGTCTCTCTGTAACTCAGGCTAGCTTCAAATTCCTGTCTCTGTCCCTTGAGTGCTGGATTACAGGAGTGTACCATATTTTTGTTTTAATGCTTTTTTGGGTGGGTGCAGGGTCTCACCATCTCAGTATATGGTTCAGGCTGACCTTGAGCTCACTATGTAGCTCAGAACTTGTAGCAATCCTCTTGCCTCAGCCTCTGGAGTGCTGGGATTAATGGTATGCTCTATCACTACTGGCTGCTGGCTCATTTTTAAATGATTAGTGCTTGTTGTATTTTGCAGCAGGGATCATTCTCAATTAGATATTGAGATAACAGATAAAAGGAAGATTTTTCTAAGACAGGAGTGTGGGGGCATGGTTGTATATGCTTGTGATCCCACACTCTGGAGGCTAAGGCAGGAGGATGATTTGAAGAGTTCAAGGCCAGCCTAAACTACACAAATGAGGCTCTCTTTCTGTGTGTGTATATTTTCTAAACCTTTATTTTTGAATGGCCTTTTTTTTTTTTAAATTTTATTTGTGTGTGTGTGGCCAGCTCAGCCCACCAGGGGGCGGGGCTGGCTGGCATATGGTGCTGGGGGATTGAACCGTGGTCCCTGTGCTTTGCTAAGCT
>NW_004524937.1:775758-779617 GCF_000260255.1 Octodon degus
CACACACACACACACACACACACACAATGTTAAAATTAAAAAAAAGAAGAACAAAAACTTGAGATTTCTTGAAAGCAAGCAATAATATTCAATCATATGTCCAATCTTACATAACTGTATCTGTAATCTGAGCAACAGATTTGATAAAAATAGATAATATATCATTGTTAATCAGCTATTCTTATTTTGAAAATCTGTAACATGTATTGTTGTATGTTATCATTTCTGTCTGTTTGATTTTTGCTCTTGCTCTTGTTTTTACTCTTCAAAATAAATTATAAAAAATAAAAAATATCCATCTGCTTATAGTATTTCTTTCCAGTTAGATTACCCCCAAAAGTTTTACATAGCCTTGTGTTCATTGAGTATCTATTAAATGCCAGAAAACACTGGTTACTATCCAATGAGAAGTTAATTTCTGAATGTTTCTGAGAAGGGGTAGATGGAGACCAATTGTAGATACATAACTGATGAGAGCTATATACAATTCTTTATTTCTCCCTACAGTACGAGGATTAAGCATTGTACCTCTGAGCCACATCCTTGAAGCAGGGTCTAAGACTCCCATGCAAGCCTAGAATTTGTGATTCTCCAGCTTCAGCTGCCCAAGTAGTTGGGACTGCAAGAACCATACTGTCTATATAATTCTTTATATAGATGCATGTAATAACATAAAATTAGTACTTTAGGGGCTAGAGAGATAGCTCAGTAGAGTAAGTGTGCCTGAGTTCAATCCCCTGTTTCTCTCCCCCAAAAATTAGTACTTTAATAATCATTACTGTTTATATTAAAAAAAGATCTGCCAGGTACAGCATGTAGTCTCAATTACTGTGAGACTGACATAGGAAAAACATTTCAGTTCAAGAATAGATTAAGAATAGTTTGAGTTGCTGGCATGGAAGTGTGCACTTGTAATCCTTAAGTTTGTGAGGGCTGAGGCAGGAGGATGCCACCTTTGAGGCCACCCTCATAGCAAGTTCAAGGCTGGCCTGGACAATAGAATGAGACAGGTCTCAAAACCAACTGAAGGGCTGGGGAGGTAGCTCAGTGGCCTAAGTGTAGCCAGATACCTCAGAGGATTAAAGCGCCTGCTTAGGCAGACGTAGGGACCGGGGCTCAATCCCCAGCATGCCGTGCTAACCCTGTCCCCAGGTGTGCTAACACAGGACTGAGACTAGGTGTGGTGGCACACACCTGTAATCCCCGCGCTTGGGAGGCTAAAAAATATGAAGATCACTAGGAGTCCAATCTGTGTGAGACCCTGTACTAAATACATGAAAAGAAAAAAAAAAAAAAAAAGAAAAAGAAAAAGAAAAGCACAGAAAAGAGAAAAAGAACATCTAAAACATATCAACTTTCTCTTGTCTGCCAGAAATACTTAATTGAGACAGGGTACTGCTCTGTAATTCAAGCTGGCTTCGAACTTGTAGCAGCTCTCCTACCTCAGCCTCCCAAGTGCTGGGATTACAGGTATGTGCCACCCTGCTTGTCCAGGAACACTTTTTAGAACCAATCAAGATATAAACAAATGTCATCTTCACCACCATTCCGGTAAAGCGTGTCCTCTACCATGCAATTTAAATTATGAAACAGAATTATAAAACAAACACCTCTTTTTTTTCCTTGCTAGCTCCACCTTTAAGCATCTACATTTTCCTTCTGTGAGCCTGTTTTATTAGGAGCTATACCTAAGAGAAATGGTACTGACCCTAAAAGTCTATTTCCAAAACTAGTTCCCAATACTGTTTAATTGACACAAGCACAGATTGTCAAATGTTAGCAAAGCCCTGTCAACTAGCACAGCTTTGCTTTCGCTAAATTCTCCACAACTAATGGCTATGCTATGGAGTATGCTGCTATTAAGTAGAATTTTACCTGCTGGATGTTTGTAGTTCATTCTAATGTGTAACTTCTTGAGGAATAGATCACTTTTTCAGGGAAAGTGGTGGTAACATTTAGCACGGGGGAGGGGGACCGAAGTCATGACACTGGTTTGTCTTCAGCTTGGAGACACAATGTCATGCAACTTTTTTCCATCATTTGTTTCAAACAGCACAGCTGGGTCTCACTACGCAGCTCAGACTTATAGTGATCCTCCTGTTTCAGCCTCCCCAGCACTGGGATTACAGGTGTGTGCCACCACACCCAGTTTCGGGGGCTGGGGGTTCTGGGCCAGCACAGCATAGTACTAGGGATTGAACCCAAGACCTTGCTCTTGCCAGGCTGGCGCTTAGACTAATGAGCTAGCTCCCCAGTGCAACCTCATGTAACTTTATTATGGCCTTGACTCCAGTTACTCAGAGGCTGAGTGTGCTGTACTTCAAAATCTGAATACTGGCACGTATTTTATTTATTTATTTATTTATTTATTTAAATTTATTTATTTAAATTTATTTATTTATGTGTGTGTGTGGCCAGCTCAGCCCACCAGGGGGCAGGGCTGGCTGGCATGTGGTGCTGGGGGATTGAACCGCAGTCCCTGTGCTTTGCTAAGCTTGTTCTTAGTAGGTGCTTTAGACCACTGAGCCATCTCACCAGCCCCCTGGCACGTATTTTAATCTCAGCAATCTGGAAGGTTGAGACAGAAAGACCAACCCCCCATGTTTGAAGTCAGCCTATGGGAAGCTGGCACCCTACCTCAAAAAAATTAATAAATGAGGCCCAGCCAGATAGCTCAGTGGATTAAAGCACCTGCTGTGTCCCCCAAGATGGTGTCTGAGACTCGGCGTGGTGGCATGCACCTGTAATCCCAGTGCTTTGGAGGCTGAAAAACAGGAAGGATCACTACCGAATCCAATCTGTACAGTGAGACCCTATAGACCATGTACTAAACACCTAAAAAAAAAAAAAATAATAAAAGGACTGGTATATAGCTAAGTATAAAAGCCCTAGGTACAAGCCCTAGTACTGCAAAACAAAATACTAGATGCTTAGTTGCATTTGGACTCTCTGTTGGTCCTACATATTCCATACCAGTATTTACCATCCTGGTATAATTCTAGAGAATAGGCTGGGCAGTAGGTTTGAAATCAGGGAGGACATTGACATTTGGGAACAAGGCCTTCACTGGATCATTTTTTATACAAATGGCTCTAGAAATGATAGCATAAATTATAATGATAAATTTCTAGTCAAATCTATATAAAGGTAATGCTCTGCAGCTTATAAACATGAACACCACAGAAACAGAATAACGCATTATAAACTGCATTATAAAAATGAGCTAAGTTTGGAATAAGCAAACAATTCTTCTGTCAGCATAGTTCTCTAAAGGATTTTGTGTAATTGTATTTGACAAATTAGGAGGCTGAAAGAAATAAACCTTGCAGTCTTTGAACTGATTAAAGCTGCTGAGCACACTACTGTTATAACACTATTACTCTTATGAAGACCCATTTCTACTTGAGATTTTCAAAAAGGAAAGTATTCAAACTGCAGGGAGGAAAATAACAAGTTCATTATGGAGACTAATTTCTAATGAAAAAAAAAACCTTTTATAAAATATAAACATTAAAGACCATCTGGTAAAAAGGTGTTCTAGTTTTTATTTTTTAAGGTGTTAGGGACTGCATGCAGGCTAGAAAAGTACCATGGAGCTAGTCAAGTCTTAATATCTGAAGGAAGTCTTTAAAAGCTCAGGCTCAAAATTGGTCAAGCAATGGCCATGACTCATCCTCATGTCAGACACTGACAAAAGGATATACAAAGGGCGGTACAAGGCTACAGGATAAATCCTGAGAGTACTTGGTTGACCTTATCAGATACAAAAGTTACATTTCTTGCTATATAGGTCTTACTATATCTTGGTCTTAACCATCCAGCAGAAAAGTATAAAAATGAGGTATATAAAGTAAATCCA
>NW_004524937.1:780089-781144 GCF_000260255.1 Octodon degus
TTGTATTTATATATACAAAATAGGATAAATTTACAGCTACTTTCACTTAATTCAATGAGAAGAAAGAAGCGCACCAACAGTGTTTGGACAGAATATCCTGTCTGCTTCTTGTACTATGGATAACCACTAAGAAGATAACAATGTACAATGTATTGACTATCAAAAAAACAAAAAACAAAAAAGCTCAGGCTCTGAGCCAGTCAGTTAGCCTCAGTGGACAAAAAGTGCCTGCTTAGGTAGAGCAGGGGTTGGTTTGATCCCTGGTGTGCCGTGCCAGCCCCACCCCCAAGGTGCACTGAGACAATGACTGAGACTGGCCTGTAATCCCAACACTTGGGAGGCTTAAAACAGGAGAATCACTACAAGTCTGATCTGTGTAGTGAGACCCTGTACTAAGTAAAGAGCACTGTATATGACAAAAGTGACTGAAGGGGGAAGCAGGGATGGTAACCTGCTCTCCTTTTCCCGTGTCTCATTGCTTTGACAGCTTTTTCCTCAAAGTGTTTTACATTAAAACAATTTGCTGGCTAGGGGATTTGGCTCATGGCAGAGCACTGGCCTAGCACACAAATGTGGCCTTCATTTAACCCTCAGCAATACAAAATAAATAAATAAATACCTAAAGTAATTTGTTAGCTGTATATTTATATTCTGTGTACTTGCATGAGTTTTATCTATAACATGACTTTAAAAAACTTGAGAAATAAAAGCACTGCTCTACTAGGAGTAAAGGCAACCAAATAATTGATTAATGAAAAAAGGGATTGAACTCAGGACCTTGAGCTTGCCAGGCAAAGTTACTCCACTGATTTATCTCCCTAGCCCCCCCTCCCCCGCTTTTTTTTCCCCGCGTTTGCGTGCGTGTATCTGTGTGTCTCAGTCCATCTTGGGGACAGAGCTGTTGGGGCCTGTAGTTCCAGGGATTGATTGAATTGCAGTCCCTGCATGCTTGCCTATGCTTGGCTAAGAAAGCATTTTAGACCACTGAGCTATCTTGCTAGCCCCTTATTTGCTTTTGCTTCTGTCTTTACTCTTCAAAATAAAATAAAATAAAA
>NW_004524937.1:787764-794622 GCF_000260255.1 Octodon degus
TTTTTTTTTTTACAAAAGCAAGGCTTCAAATATAAAATTCAACATACCTGGAAATCTACAGCTCTTTTATTTGCTAGATCAGCCTTGTTTCCTGATAAAGCTATTACAATGTTAGGACTTGCTTGCCGCTGGAGTTCTTTAACCCAGTTTTTTGCTCTTGCAAAAGATTCCTGTTAAACAAAGGAACACACATTTGGCATAAGCTCAAAAAGGGTTAGGAAGCATCTGTATGAGATTAGTCTTTGAAAGACTTTTTTAAGATGACTGTAGGAAATGTTATTTGAAACACTTTCATCTGATATTTTTACTTATAAAAAGCTTTGGCAGAAAGAGGTTATGATTGGCTATAAAAAACAATTTCACAAAATTCCGAATAACAAAAACATTATGTTCCAACCAATTTCAAGGTAAGAGGCATTTATACTTACCTCATTTGTGATATCATAGACAACTATGGCTGCTTGAGCTCCTCTGTAGTACATTGGTGCTAGGCTATGGTATCTTTCTTGACCAGCTGTATCCCATATTTCAAACTTTACTGTTGTGTCATCAAGGCACACAGTCTGGGTTAGAAAAGCAGCTGAAAAAAGAAAATATCAGTAAATTTGCCATTTTCTTCTAAAGGAAATTTGATGGACTGTGTACATAAAATTAACCGGGATGATGAGTATTTGCAAAATCTGGGCTTCCAAGCTAGATTTAGATGATTCTAAAATATATGGGAGAAAGTATATAGGTTACATAATACTAAAGCTGTTTTAGAGTAAGAACTTGAGTATTTGTAGGTTTTTGTGGGAGATCCTGGAACTAATGCTTCGCGACCAAGGGATGAATGTAACTTTTAATATCCATATTGCTAACACATTCCTTGTTCCACTGTCTTTTTTTACTGCTATACTTGTGATTTAGTTCTAATATATTACCAAATTAGTATTTTGTTTGTATTACCTTTAGAACATTATTAAAACCTTAATTTTGCTAATCATTACTTCAATGTGGGTTAAACTATTAAACAGACTTAATATATTCATTCCTACCTCTCTCTGCCCTAAGAACTTCTTGGATTTGTACTTTTTCAGCTTCACTTGTATACACAGACACAGTGGCTGGGGATACAGCTTAGAAACATGCAAGAAGCCCTGTCAATCACCAGTAAATGCCCTCCTAAATGCCACCACATAGCCAATTGCATAGAGGTTTGCTGCCTGACTGGTGCCACACCTTGTAATTCCTTTCCTCCAATAACGTTGGTACATAAGACTCCTACTGCTGTCCTATCACTGCAAACTGTCAATGTTCCCTTTCTCCATTAGTTTCAAATTTTTGACAATGAAATCATTTTTGCAGAAATAATTGTAGAAATCTGAGTTACAAAATTGTTGGCCAGGGAGATGGCTCAGTGGAATAAGTGCTTCCCTGGCAAGTGCAAGGGCCTGAGTTCATTACCCAGTTCTGCAAAAAAAAAGTTTAAAACTGTCATATCCTCCAAAAGAATTATGATCCATCTGTCTAAATTGTATCTAGTTATTTCAATTTTCTATGAACTTTAGTAATATCAAATATAAGTATGTAGCTATCTTTAATATTAGACATAACATTTATTTTTCATGGTATTTTTAGTATGTCAACTTTTTTCCATAGTATTAGCAAGTATAATTTGCAAACATAATTTGGAAAAGTCTCTAGATTTAAATGAACAATTCTATCAATTCCTACAACTACACAGTAATATCTTATATCATATTCTATTTCAATTCGAATTTCTGAGTATAGAGGTAAGCACCTGTAACCCCAGCTATTTGGGAGGCTGATGGAGAAGGACTACAAAGTTTCAGCCCAAGGGCCGGCCAAACAGCTCAGCAGATTAAAGTGCCTGCTTAGGTAGACACAGGGGCTGGGTTTGATCCCTGGCCTGCTATCCTGGCTCCGCCCTTGGGGTACCCTGAGATGGCAATTGAGACTGGGCATGGTGGTTCACACCTGGAATCCTGGCTGGGAGGCTGAAAACAGGAGAATCATTACAAGTCCCATCTACCAAGTGAGACCCTGTAGACAAGTTTCAGCCAAGCCTAGGCAACTTAGCAAGATCTCAAGGATAAAATAAAAAGGGCTGGAGATGCAGCTCAGTGATAAAGCATTGGACAAGCACCTGTTGAGAGTCTGGGTGCAACATCTCTAGTATCACAGAAAAAAAAAGTAAAACAAAAGTTAACAAAACCTTTTATCAAACCAGAAATATCTATTTTCTCAAATCTTTTAGTTGTTGAAAGAAAAAAATGTCATGAAAAACTCTCTTGTAGAAGCAAAAAACTATTTTTAAAATCATTACAATTAAGTCTTTGAGGCAGCTACTCTTTTTTCAATAAAAAAGGAATCCATCACAAAACAACTTTTCAAATGTAGGTTGATGCAAACCTGGAAGAGGTTTGGTTAGAAGTTGTGCTTATATTTGCTTTTTCTTGAGATATACTATGACTCAAAGTACACTAATCATAAAAACATTCATTTGTGCTTCTATAAGTCAACTCTAAGCTCAGAGAAATAATGTTATGTCCAATTTGCAAACCAGTTAAAAGTCATCACAAAAGACAATTTTTTTTTTACAAGTGTATGTATGAAAAGCCAAATAAAATATAGTCCAGGTAATAACAAATATACCAAAAGAAAATTAGACAATAAACAGACCCTTTCAGAAATATAAAGCTATTACACAAATAAGACTAAGTCATTCTTAATGAAATAAATTACAACAGGGCATCTGAGTCAATATACAGTCTTCATAAGCACATACGAGTCTTCTTAGAATATAGCCAAGTATCCTTTGCTTAAACCTGAAGTCAGCACTGTAGCTAATCACAAAGCTCTTGGGCCTTCTCTCTCACTCTTGGAACAAAACAAGGAAGTCTATCTTTGTAAGTTAATACTGTTTCACATTTTTATTATTATAAGTTATACATTATTGGGAAGAGACAATTGAAAGAAGCAAGACTGCCATGAACATCCAAAGGTATCAGCTAAAATAAAACAGATGAGTTTAATTTGGCGGCTTAAGTTATCATCCCTGTAATGCACAAGCTACAACCAGATGAAAACATGTTGAAAGGAGGAAATGTCCCAATCAGAACATATACTGCTGGTCCTCAATTCCACTTAGAAACTCTTCTTCACTGGATTCTAGTCAGTATCTCCTAATTCTGCTCCCAGCACTCCTCATGCACTAACATGTTTCACACTTTTTATAAACAATGCTTGATACTTTCCTTTGTTGACTGGGGAGTTCCTGGAGAAATGACTATTAGTTCTCTACATCCAGCATCGAATGTAAGTCCCACTTAGTTCACAGAGATGTTAAGAAAATACAGTTCAAAAAATGCCTATGGGGTTGGGTGTGTTGGTGTATCTCTGTAATCCCAGCATTTGGAAAACTGAGCCTACAGGATTGCTGTGAGTTCAAAGCCAGCCTGAACTACACAGCAAGGGCTCCTGTCCAAAAATGAAAGCAAGCAAGCAAGCAAGCAAGCAAGCAAGCAATTGAATGAGTAACACCATTTAAGAGATACTTTAGATAACATTTTAAGAGTTTCTGGGAACTCTCTAAATTATTACACAGACTGAGCATCCCTAACCTGAAAATCTGGCTGTTACTGTGGCACATGCCTATAATCCCCGTTGTTAAGAAGGACCATAAATACAAGGTCAGCTGGGCGTGGTAACACAAGCCTGTAATCCCAGCACAGGACAATCTGAGTTCGAGAAAATGTTCTACAAAATGAGTTCAAGGCCAGCCTAAACTGCATAGAGACCCTATCTCAAAAAGATAAATAGGTAAGTTAAGTAGGTGCCTGGGTAACACAGTGACAATCTATCTCCAAAGGGAGGGGTGCACTCTCTAAAATTCAAAAATTTAGGTATACCAACACCTACAGTAGTAAATTCTATATCATGAAACTGTTTTATACACAAAATTATTAACAATATTCTGTAAAATGGACCCGAATATTTTTGCGTAAGGGATAATCAAGCTTAAAGAACATAATCTCTGACAGAAACTCCAAGTTAAAACACACTTTTTTTTTTTTGGTGGAACCGGGGATTGAATTCAGGCCCTTGCGCTTGCCAGGGAAGCGCTTATTCCACTGAGCCATCTCCCCGCCTTCTAAAACACACATTTTTGACTTGGTAACACTGTGTTATTGTTCATACTTAAAATGTTTAATTCTGGGTAAGAGAAAAAGACCATTAGTAGAGGCCCAAGGGTATCACAACATGTCAAAATTAATGAAAGGAGCTATAGCGACTAAAGGACAGAAATATTACAGACTAGGACAGGCCAAAATAAACAACAGGTGCAGTGCATCCCAAGACTTCAGCAACTCTCCAGAGTGCTCAAGTTGTCTTCTACTATATGGGTCTAACCTCTAAAATTCAGTGCAATGTAACTGATACACTTAAGCAAAATCTTTAATTTCTAATGTGCTTCTAAATGCAATTACTAATCTTTTATAAAGTTATAAATTCTGCCACTCAAAATACAAACTACCACATCAGTACTATAGTAACATGAATCAACCACAAACTTACCTGAATCTGCAAAACCACTTTCAATTTATCCAAAACGTCTATTTTCTGGCTAAGAACCATCACTTTCTTAGACCTCTTCATTTTCTCTTCACTTCCATCACCAGCACTAGCAGTTGGTTCTCTTTTCAGGCTCATATTTCACAAAGAAACAGCTTTTATCACTTGGAGAGTTACTGTGTGTGCGACGACAAGTAGAGAAAAACAAAGCTGCGTTGAGATGCAGGTGCTGGCCTGTCTATCAGATTCCTTCTTTGAACTAAATCTTGAGCTCCTATTAGTAAGCCTGGTGGTAATCATGAAACATTGCACTCTCAGCAAAACTGCAAATTTATGTATCAGAGATCCACCTTGGGAGTCAGTTGAGAGTAGGTGAAATTATTATTGTTATTATTTATTTATTTTTTGCGGAACCGGGGATTGAACTCAGGCCCTTGTGCTTGCCAGGGAAGCGATTATTCTACTGAGCCATCTCCCGGGCCCCCTCGGTGAAAGTATTAATGTTAAATCTGCAAATACCAAAGGCTTAGAGTGTAAGACCCAAAAAAAATAACCAAGGAAGGTACACTGGATAAGGATCAAAGATTAACAGAAATAAAGAGCCAAATTAGGGGGGGTGTCAAGAAAACACTGAGGTGCTAATAATATCTCTCAACCTCAATTTGACAAGTACTGTTCCAACTAACCAAAAATCCTACATGCTACTGAATCTGATAACAAAAATTTGAGATTACAAAGTATGTGCCATACATCCAAACACATGGATAAAACCAAGAAAAATTTCCACAGTTCATGCTAAATGACTGATTTATTATTTTGGTATTCTGAGATAAGATTTTTGTATGCAGTTCAGGCCACTCTTGAAATCACTCTGTAGTGTAGACTGGCATCACATTTGTGGTGATACTCCTGCCTTGGCCTGTGATTACAGGCATGTGCCACCACACCATTTCAGAATTATTATTTTTTTTCCTTTTGGCGGAACCGGGGATTGAACTCAGGCCCTTGTGCTTGCCAGGGAAGTGATTATTCCACTGAGCCATCTCCCTGGCCCCCCAGAATTATTTTTAATATGTAGAAAGCTCATAAATCTGAAGAAAAACTGTAAATGCTTTAAAGATAAATATGTAAAGACATATCACAAAAAGAATACAACAGAAGTCAACATTAGTAATAATGAATAAGGGGGCCGGAGAGATGGCTCAGAGGATAAGCACCTCCCTGGCAAGTGCAAGGGCCTGAGTTCAATCCCTGGTTCTGAAAAAAAAAAAAACAAAAAAAACAAAACAAAAAACAAAAAAAAACCCACAAAACTAATAATGAATAAAATCTTCTTTATAGCTAAGATAGTTATCTCGTGAATTAGCAAAATGAGATAAAAATAAAAAATGAAGGGGGCTGGGGAGATGGCTCAGTAGGATAAGTGCTTGACTGGCAAACACAAGGATCCGAGTTCAATCCCCGGTTCCGTCAAAAAAGATTAATAAGGTTCTGTTGTTGATAGGTAACTCTTGGGAAGAATTTGCCAATATGTAGCAAAAACTTATATAAAATATTGATATTTATTAATGTAATAATTTCATGGAATTTCTATAAAAGATGGTAGGGGAGCTAGAAAGTAGGAAAAAACGATATTCAAAGACTAAAAATACTTAACTATAGATAAAAAGCAACAGGTAGATATTAAGCAGCAACTAAGACTAGTTATAACTTTTTTAATTGAAAATCGTATACACATTATGTAACGCACGTGCGCGGCGTGCGCACACACACACACACACACATAAAGGTTGAAATAATGTATAAGAAAACATGAACAGAAGAGAAGAAACAGAGCTCCCAAAGTAGATTAACTGCTATTCTGTAAAACTTTCAGAAGCCAAGGACTCAAAACTCAAAAAACTGAAAGGAAAGCCAGTGGAAGTACACGCCCATAATTCCAGCTACTCAAGTGGTTGAGTAGAGAGGATCCAGAAGTCCAGGCTAGCAAAGGCAGGTTAGAAATGCTCTGTCTCAAAATAAAAGATAAAAAAGATCAAAGGTTGTAGCTCTGTGGCAGTGTCTCTTGGTTAATCCTCCAGTACTGCTCATCAAAACAACAACAAAAAGTCAGAAGAGGCAGAACTAGTTTTCTGGGGAAATAAATACTAGTAGGAGAAATTGCAGCATAGTAGAGTTTCTCAGATATACAAACTGACTTCAGATGATAAAACTATTGAGACTATATGGGTGGCAGGGCAGAAAATAAGCAAAAGAAAAGGTGAGGGGGCTGGTGAGATG
>NW_004524937.1:794722-797742 GCF_000260255.1 Octodon degus
AAAATAAAATAAAATAAAAATAAAATAAAATAAAATTTAAAAAAATATTGTTAGTAGCGGGGTGTGGTGGTGCATGCCTGGTAATCCAGCCCTCAGGAGGCTGAGGCAGGAGGACTACTGTGAGTCTGAGGTCACCAAGAGATCTTATCGCAAAATCAAACCAAAACAAATGAAAACATTCCTTTAGTAAATATTGCTTTGAGTTTTTCTTTTAGAGTTTTCTCCATTATCTGTGGTTCCAATTACCTATAACCAACAAAGGAATGAAAATATTTTAAAAATTCCAAAAATAATTCATAAACTTTATACTGTTTACAGTTCTGACCATTCAGCTTTGTCCAGTCTGTCTAGTGTACTCACAATGTGTGTTACTTGCCCATGAGTTACTTGTAGCCATTTACTTACCCAAATGACTATCAGGGTAGTATCTCAGTGCTTACATCCAGGTAAGTTACCTTACTAATGGCTCCAAAATGCAAGAGCAGTGAATGTGCTTAATTTGAATATGTCAAAGATAAGCAGTAAAAGTAAAACGTAAAAGTACTTGATTTAAGAAAAAAATAAATCTGTCAGGCAAGGTGGCACATGTCTATAATCCCAGCACTCTGAAAGGCTGAGCCAGGAGGACTACCCAGTCTGTGCAATTTGTTGACAGTGCAACTATTAAAAAAAAAAAAAAAAGAAAAAAGGAAAAAAAAAAAAGGATCGGAGATGTAGCTTATTTAGAGGCTGGGGAGATGGCTCCGTGGAATAAGCGTTTCCCTGGCAAGGGCAAGGGCCTGAGTTCAATCCCTGGTTCTGCAAAAAAAAAAAAAAAAAAAAAAAAAAAGGTTGGACAGTGCAACTATTTCACAAAGCGGGGGAGGGACAGGCATGGTGGTATACACCTGTAATCCCACCAGAAGGAAGAGCACTGAAGCAAGTTGTCTCACTTTGGCGGCCACCCTAAACTACACAGTGAGATCCTACTTCAAAAATATCAATTAGCTAAGTGTGGTAGTGCATGCCTGTAACCGCAACATTAAGGAGTCTAGTACAGCAGGAATAATAGGCTGGAGGTCAGTTTGCGCTACACAATGAGACTGTCTCCAAAAAATCCAAACCAAAACAGCAACAACAAAACAATTGGCCAACTAAATAAATAACAACAACAATGAAAATGAAAACCTGCAGAGCAAATGCCTGTAATCCTAGCACCAGGGAGGCTGAGGCAGGAGGATCACTGCAGGAGGCAGGAGTTCAAGTTCAGTGTAGGCTACAAAGTGAGCTCAAGACCAGCCTGAACTGCACAGCAAAACCCTGTTTAAAAACAAAAACAAAACACCTCAAAAGGGGTGAGGCTCAGTGTGGTAGTGCATGCCTGTAGCTTAAGTGTGAAGGCCCCAAATTCACCATCTCGTCTGATATTAAGAAAATCTACTAGAAAAAACCAACTCTTCAGTGGATGTGCCTCAGTGGCAAAGTATGTGTCTAGGATGCCTGACACCCTGGCTTATTTCCCCAGCACAGCACACCAAATAATTGAAACTGTGAAGAAAATGAGTAATTTATGCTACTTTTGCTCTTGCTCCTTTAGCTACAAATGTTATGGCTGCGGTGTGTGCTAAGTGCTTAGTTAAAATGTAACAGGTAATTTATTTCCCAATCAGGGAAGCAAAAAAAAAAAAGGAAAAATAAACAAGTTTTGGCCACTCACCCAGGGTGTTAAGACTGTATTCCCCACAAATCAGGAGTATAGAAAAGTAAATAATGAATGATAGGAAGAAACCATGTATTTATCCAAACTTTTCAGGACATCTTTGGAAAATATATTTGCTTATTAACCACTAGATCAAAGTCCAGGCATAACTCAGCTGGAAGGAACTTGCCTAAATTCATAGTATTACACAATAGGTAATAATCTTTCATAATTTAACATTAACAAAGCAGTGTTTCACAGAAGAGACGTAGGAAAGAAGTAATTTTTTTTTTTGAAAACCAAGAATTTTTTAAAAGACACGAAAACCCAAGAGTGTTTCATCTTTGTTTTACCTGTCATTTGAAAAAAATATGAATCTTACCTATTGCCATGAATATTTCATTTACATTCATTGAAGTTTTAGCTGATGTTTCCATGAATAATAAACTGTTGTCATCTGCATAGGACTGTGCTTCCTGTTCAGAGACGGGGAAAAAAAAATGAGACATATCCTTTGGACATACACTGTATATGCTTTGTTACAGAAAAAAGGAGGCTTTCTTATCACCTCTAATTATAACTTGATTACCTAAGCCCAACAACAAATACTATGACAAACTAACAAAGGAGGCAACAAACCTATCAAAACCTAAATGATTAGTGCCTGTTGTATTTTGCAGCTGGGGTCATCCTCAATTAGATATTGTCAGTTTGACAGGCAACAAACCTATCAACAAATGTATGATAAATTAACGTAAAGAGAAACACTGGGTTGGTAATTTTTACCATGGAAAAATTTCTTTATTATTATTATCATTATTATTATTATTATTATTATTATTTTTTTTTTTAGGTAAGCTCTCACTATGCAATTCAGGCTGGCTTTGAACTCACTATGTATCTCAGGCTGGTCTCGAAATCATGGACATCCTCCTGTCTCAGCTTCTGGAGAGCTGGGATTACAGGCATGCATGACCACACGCAGTTGAAAAATTTCTTTAACTTCCTATCCTGCCTTGCTTGATCTGGTCTAACACTAAATGCACTTTGGAATGAGTCTGAGAGAGGAGGGATATTTCTAGTCTAAATATGAAATGCTCTTTGATCACAATGGCAATTATTTCTGCTTATCATATTATGAAGACAAGAAATGTCTAACAGGTTTCAACCACTGAATGACACTCATGCTTAACTTTAAAGTCTAACTTTTCTTTTTTTAAAATTTTATTTATTTATGTGGGGAGGGCAGCTCAGCCCACCAGGGGGCAGGGCTGGCTGGCATGTGGTGCTGGGGGATTGAACCGCGGTCCCTGTGCTTTGCTAAGCTTGTTCTAAGTAGGTG
>NW_004524937.1:808284-813382 GCF_000260255.1 Octodon degus
AAGTAGGTGCTTTAGACCACTGAGCCATCTCTCCAGCCCTAGACAATTTATTCTTAAGGGCTGGTGATAGAGCTCAGCAGCACAGCAGTTGCCAGGCAAGCATGAGGTCATGAGTTTGATTCTTAGTACCAAAAAACAAAACATCAAAAAACCCCAACAGAAATAAAAATTTTATTCTTAAAAGCAATGATCATCTGGTAAGAGCACTACAATATATAAACAAATATAACTCAGGAACAACAAAGAACTCAACTAGAGAATAGTCAGGTATGGTACCATACCCACTTATAATCAGTATTCTGGAAGGCTAAGGCAGGAGGATCAGAAATTCAGCTAGGACTGAAATCAAGAGGAATCTAACCCCACAATGAACTCACGTATATCTATATGAAAACGTCTATGAAATATTTTACACAATACACAGTTTACTTAATAGTTCAACAGTATTTTATCAACCTTGCAAAATGTTTAAGGATAGTATCCAAGGTATTTTATTTTTGCAAAGGAGGCTTTCTTCTATCTCCTGGTTCAGGAACATAACCTACATTGCTGCTTGCTCTCAAGCCTATCTTCAAAGCTTTAAAAACTTATTGGCCTTGACAGATTTGTTCATGCTTAGCTTTTTTCTTTTTTTCATGCTTAGCTTACAGAAATAAATTGGTGGGCCAGTGAGATATCTCAGTGGTCTAAAGTGTCTGCTTAGGCAAGCACACGGGAAACATGGTTAGATCCCCAGCCCCACATGCTGTGCCAGCCCTGCCCCCAGGGTGGGCTGAGCTGGCCACAAAAAGTTAAAAACTAAGGGCCTGCCAAATCGCTCAGCAGATTAAAGCACCTGCTTAGGCAGATGCAGGCACCATTTTGATGTGCATGCAGATCCTACCCCCAGGGCGAGCTGGCAATTGAGACTGGGCGTGGAGGTGCCCAGCCTGTAATCCCAGCTCCTGGGAGGCTGAACAGAGGTGGATCACTACTCAAGTCCAATAGTGAGACCCTATAAACCCTGTACTAAATACAAAAATAAATAAATAAATAAATAAATTGGAAAAAAGGGAGACTGTAAAACGGTATCTATTACTGGATGATTACCCAAAATAACAAACAAAAAAGGATTAAATTTCTAACAAAGGAACAGTTAAAAATAAACACAAAAAATGAGAAATCTTACCAGTAATACAACAACAATGTGACTATTATAAAGAAAAATGGGGCAGCTCTTATGAAATGACAGATTTCATAGTAGATTATACTTTCCAAGATGGCTGGACTAGGATTTCATGCTCCACCTTCATACAATATGACTTTGTTACACTCCCTTGAATCTGTACAAAAGTGTAATAAGAATAAAATTGGAGCTATTTGTAATTTCTGAGGGTAAACTTTTGAGAAACTTAAGTCTTGAACCCAGTCACAACTGGGCCAGCTCAGCCCACCAGGGGGGTGGGGCTGGCTGGCATGTGGTGCTGGGGGATTGAACCACGGACCCTGTGCTTTGCTAAGCTTGTTCTAAGTAGGTGCTTTAGACCACTGAGCCATCTCACCAGCCCAAAGAATGGAATAAGGGTTTTTTTTTTTTTTTTTTTTTTTGCTCGAATGCCCTCAGGGGTGGTTTGGCTGGCTGGAGTGTTGTGGGGATCAAACTACAGCAACCTGAGGCTGACAGCTTTGTGGAAGCAGCCACTTAAACAACTGAGCTAAGGCCAGGCCCCTCTAACCTTTGATAATTTAGTAATTTTAAGTTCCTAAGAGTAGATAAGTAGAATGATCTTTAAAAATTATAGCACATCTGATATACTGGAAATTTTGCAAGGGGGCCAGAACGTGTTACAGATCAGAAACTCTGAAATATACAACATATAACATTGTCTCAAGAGAAAAGAACTACGTGAGCTAGTACATGGGGAACCTCGCTATAAACCTTTTGAAATCTTTAAATGTTCTTTCTTGGGCTGCACATACATTTAGTCTTTTAAATTCTGACACATGAACAAAGCAATGAGATAAAATACTAAATGTGATGCATTAAATGGTATACTAAAAATGGTAGAGAGCAGGCAAGATAGCTCAGCAGACTAAGCACCTGCTTTGGCAAGGGCAGGGAGGATCAGGGTTCAATCCTGGCCCTGCTCCCAGGGTGTGCTGTGCTGGCGACTGAGTCCGGGTGTGGTGGCGTACTCCTGTAATCCCAGCACCGGGGAGGCTGAAAACAGGAAGATCACTAGAGTCCAGGAGCTGCACTGTGAGACACTGTACCAAATACATAAAATGAAAAAATAAAATAAAATAAAATAAAATAAAAAAGGTTGATACACTGTGTCAACCTGACAAATCTAGAAGCTTAAATAAACAGTTCTACCACCCTAAGGTATAGAGGACATGCCCTTACCAGGCTAGGATATTGTTCATTGTGTGTCAATTTGAGAAGTACAAAAAAAAAAAAAAAAAAAAAAAAAGAAGGAAAAAAGAGAAGTACAGAAACTTTAAATGACTCAGCTGGGGGTCAGGGTTCTCACCTATAAACATCCTAAACCCATACAAGAGGAGGGCACTGAGCTGTGAGTGCTACAGCTGCCCTGGAAAGGGGGTAGCCTGTATATAACATGGGGTGGGGGCTTGCACTCCTCTTTTTGGCACTTGCTTTTGCTGTTTTCTATTATGAACTGTTGCCCCTCTGCCATGCCACCCTGCTTTAGAGCCTGCAGACTATATACTAAAACCTCTACAAATCATGAGCTAAATAAAACCTTTCCTTCCTTAATTTTGGGCATTAGGTATTCTGTCTCAGCAAGAAAGAAACGTAATCAACACACTGATACTAATTTAGGAATATGGAATTTAGGACAATTTGGATTAAAAATGGCAAAGCAGAGGCTGGCAGCAAATACTGTATAGCTTTTCCAGGACCTAGAAAACAACTTAATGAAAAAAAGAGTAGCACTTTAGGAATTCAAGAGTGAGTTGACAGGAAAACTAGAAATTACAGAGCCTGGAAAAACAGCACAGTACAAAAAATGAAACATTCTGGAAAGCTCATCACTGCTCCCAGGAGGGAGGACCTATAAGGGACAACAGCTCCAGGGAAAAAAGCAGATGGGGCTGGCAACAGGAGCTAAGAAAAACCCAGAGCTGCCGTAACCGCAAATCCATAGCATGACTAGAGCTTAAAAAAACACCACAGTGCCTGCCATACCTGAGAAGGCTTAATATGGGCCATTTTGCAAAGAAGTTAACTGTTTAAGACAGAACCACAGAACTACACTTCAGGGCTTCCAGTAACACACACACAGTGACTGGGTGGGAGATAGCCATGTTAAACAGCAGCAGAGAAGAGAGCAACCTAGACAACAAGCCAGATCGTCCCCGGGAAGTTCAAGCTTAGGACAAGGGACACAGGGCCCTACCCACCACTGTGAGAAGCCAGGCAAGTCATGTGTAGCTGGTCTCACGGTGCTGGTTAAGTCCAGTGATCCCTTTGAATACCCGCCCTGAAGCCTGTGTCAGCTACAAAGCTCAGGAGTCCGTATGCTTTGCAAGTTAGCCACCACAAACAAGGATATGCCTGTGCCACAGCCTGGAGTGCACACAGACAAGGGGCCTCTGGAGCAGCAGGGCCTCGAAAACCCAAAGGCTGTAAAGCCAGGTAGGAAAGCTCTGTCGTGAGAGCATAATGGGGCCACAAACTGCAAACTGTGACAACAGCTTTAGGGACACACACTGACCAGTCACAGTTGGAGGGAAACGCACACAAAGCATTCACGCACAAAACACACGAGCATGGAAACATGAATGGGTCTTCACAGTGACTCAGTATGTCTACCTCAATACTGCAGACCCTGGAAAGAAACAACTTACTGAAAAATACAGAAATTTGTATGGCCTCATTTCATTTTTCTCCTTGTTGGTATTTTTTTTTTCTCTTCCTATTTTACTTTATTTTGTTTTCTTCTTCTTTTCTGGTACTTCTAATTCTACTGTCTTTTATTTCTCAATAAGATCTGTTATCTCACTTTGCTCATCTTCCTTATTTTTCTTTTGAGAGAGTGTCTCACTATGTAATTCAGGCTGTCCTTAAACTCACAGAGATCCTCCTGCCTCAGCTTTCCAAGTGTTCAAATTATGAAAGTCAGTATGTCTAGCTGGAAGGCTATCTTCCTTGATTTCCAAGTTCTTCTTTCTTATTCCATTTCCTGACCACCTCTCTTTACCAGTATAACTACTAAGCTTTATTAATTTCATATATTTAGTTAACTCTATGCTACTATTTATTTTTTTACTGTTAGTGAACATACAGTTGTGTTTCGTATTTACGATATGCTAATTATTAGGTTTGTCTTTGTGTCCATACTGCTCTTACTGTGGTAACTTTAAAGGGATCTTAAGACAGAGGCAATTAGCCACCCTGAGTGGATCACTAATAACAGATGTTAACTAAAGACGATTCTTTCACTAGTTGTCTTTCACTAATGATCTACCAGCAAACCTTGGCAAAAAGAAACAAACATGAGAAGACAAAGCAACAAAAACAAAACACCCCTAAAAATTCCCAACTCATCCAAAGCTCATCCATGTGGCATCAATGGGGAAGAAATTAAAATTTGAACAGCTGAGTTATACAAAATGGTAGAAGAACAGGAAAAAATGATTAATAAAGTGCTTTGTGAGGGCCAGCAAGATGGCTCAGCAGTCCAAGCGCCTGCTTAGGCAAGCAAAGGGACTGGGGTTCAATCCCAAACATCACATGCCTATAATCCCAGTGCTGGGGAGGCTGAGACAGTAGGATCACTATGAGTCCAAGCTGCATAGTGAGACCCTGTGCCAAATACAAAAAGAACATAGAATATATACTTTGTGAATTGAAAGAAGATAGAGGATTGGGCTGGCTAGATAGCTCAGTGGATTAAAGTGCCTGCTTAGGCAGAGGCAGGGGCCAGGGGTTTGATTCTTGGCGTGCCAATGCTGGCCTGCCCCCAGGGCAAGCTGAGACAGCAACTGAGACTGGGTATGGTGGCCCATGTGTGTAATCCCAGTGCTTGGGAGGCTGAAAAACAGAAGGATCACTATGACTCTAACCTGTGTAGTGTGACCCTAAATGTAATAT
>NW_004524937.1:822042-823431 GCF_000260255.1 Octodon degus
AAAAAAAAAACATTATTTGGGGAAATCAGGAAGGATGTTCACTATCACCACTTCTATTCAGTATAATTCACATAACAGTCAGAGCAACCAGGTAAGAGAAAGTCTAAGTGGCACTGGCTTTTTTTTCTTTGTACTAGGGATCGAGCTCAAGATCTTGCTTGAGCTTGCCAGGCAGGCATTTATGCTGCTGAGGTATATCCCTGGCCCGCAACCAGGTATGATAAGAAAAAGAAACACATAGTAAAAGTAGTGTAATTATTTGCACATGACACTACATGGAAGACCCACATTTCTACCAAAAAACACCTAAAATATCCAAATTTAGCAATGTAGCAAGATACAAAATCAACAATATTCATATACACTAATAAAGAATTCACCAAGAAAGAAATTACACTAAGAATGGTGGTTCAAGCCTGTAATCCCAAAACTTGGGAAGCTGAGGCAGGAAGGTTGAGTTTGAACCCAGCCTGGGCTACATAATGAGTTCAAGGCCAACCTGAACTACATACTAAGACCCGGGGGAAAGAGATGGGGAGAGCAGAGACAATGAACCTGATTTTAAGAAAAAAGGCATTAGGGCTGGGCATGGTGGTACACACCTGTAATTCCAGCACCTGGGAGCTAGGGCAGGAGGATCACAGCAAAGTTTGAGACCAGCCTGGGCTACAAAGTGAGCTCAAGGCCAGCCTGGACAACATAGTGAAACTGTCTCAAAAAGACCAAAAGGGGGGCCGGGCAGATGGCTCAGTGGAATAAGTGCTTCCCTGGCAAGCACAAGGGCCTGAGTTCCATCCCCGGTTCTGCCAAAAAAAAAAAAAAAAAGACCAAAAAAAGAAAAACAATACCATCCATACAAGCATCACAAGCATCAAAAAAAAATTAAATACTGTACTTAGGAATTAAGCTGAGGAACTGAACAATCTCTACAACAAAAATCTAATCTAAAAAAGGAGATCAATTTGCCTAGTGACAGTATCATAGCTAATAAAATTTACCCAAGGCATGATTATTGCCAATTTAAAGGAGATCTAAGATGACATCAGAAAATGGAAAGATACCATGTTTATGGAAAGGCAGAGGTTAGATTGCTAAAATGCTCAAAGTCTATTCCAAAAGTCATGCACAGATTTAATTCAAACCTAATCAAAACAACAATACCACTCCTTACAGAACTAGAAACAACAATCATAAAATTCATATAGAGCAAGAATAGCAAAAGCAATCCTGGGCAACAGGAGAAACCATGAAGCATTAAAATCTCAGATTTCCCCCCCCCCCACTGGAACCAGGGATTTAACTCAGGCCCCTGCACTTGCCAGGGAAGCACTTATTTCACTGAGCCATCTCCCAGGCCCCTGATTTTTTTTTTTTTTTTTTGAAAGGAAG
>NW_004524937.1:824197-829570 GCF_000260255.1 Octodon degus
CATTAAGCTTATGGACGACACTAATGAAAACCTGGCTGGGCTAAACAAAATGATACAAAATGTGAATTATCCCTTCAGCCAGGAATAAGAGCCTAGGAATATAGGTCTAAAACCAAATCCTGATTAAAAATTCTACTTAAAGGGCAACAGAAGTGGCCAACAGTGAACTTGCCAATGTGAGACAGCATCAGAAGTAGAAAGCATTTAACTTTAACTCAGAAATGCCTTAAAACCAAAGAATATATAAATTGATCCAAACACTGCTAGACAATACAGATTTATCCAGTATTAACTAGACATTTGAAAAATCAGAAGATAGCACAAATAGCATAACAAATATAGCAAAAAAACTTTCAAATATGGACAAGGAACTGAACGTACAGGTAAAGTGAGGCATATAAAACTCTAAACAGCCACTATCAGCAAAAAACTTCTCTGTGCCACATCATAGATAAAATCCCAACAGAATCCTAAAGATGGTTAGAACAAAGCAGAAGATCATCTATTATTACTAAGATGTGACCAATAGAATTACAGCAGACTACAACAAAAAACACACATGCCAATGTATCAACCCCCAAAACAAAACAACTTCCAACCCAGACTGACCTATCCTGTAAAACTTATTTTTCAAAATCGATAGAGAATTAAAGTTTTATTCGTGGCACCTTAAGAATTCAAGCCACAAAAACTAAGCATATCATAGAAAGAGGCAACAAAGCCAACAAGTCCTAAAAGGTTAATGGAATAAATACATCAGGGAGGAGTTAGCACATTCACAAGAAGGCTGAAAATCGTATTGCCTCACTGTACTGTTGAGAGGCTCTGATTTGGATTCAATTATTCCCAGTGAGCTTGAGCCACTGGTGGAGTATGTATGGCTGTCCCCTTGGGTGGCTTGTACTGCTTCTCAGGAGGTCCTTGATTACAACAAAGCAAAGAATGGCAGTGATTTAGCAGACCAGATGTCACCATATTATGGTTCCTCATGGAAAACAATCAAAGCGTATATAAAAAATGAGCACTACAGCTAATTTAGGGCTGGCCAAAGAGCTCAGTGGCTTCAATCTCCTACTTAGGCAGACACAGATCGAACAGCACAGTGAGGCATATGACTTGTGGCCTTCTTGTGAATGTGCTAACTCCTCATCCTGTCTGATGTATTTATTCCATTAACCTTCTGGGACTTGTTGGCTTTGTTGCCTCTTTCTATGATATGCTTAAAGTTTTTGGAATGTTTTTATGGCCTGAATTCTTAAGGTGCCATGAGTAAAACTGTAATTCTCTATTGATTTTGAAAATTAAGTTTTACAGGATCGAACCTTAGTGGCCAAGGTTCGATCCCCTGTATGCAGTGCTGTCCCTGCCCCAGGGGTGTGCTGAGACTGGGCGTGGTGGCGCTCACTAGTAATCCCAGCTCTTTGGAAGGCTGAACACAGGTGGATCACTACAAGTCTGCTATGTATAGGGAGACCCTGTACACCCTTACTAAAAAAAAAAAAAAATTACATCTAATTTGTGTTACAGCAGTTTTAGGTTCCTCATTTAGGGACCAATTCCCTACGCTGTTTTGTGAATTAGATACTAAATGAGGAAATATATACAGCTTATGTAATACTTTAGTATTAAGAACAAAAAGAAGGGGCCGGGGAGATGGCTCAGTGGAATAAGCGCAAGGGCCTGAGTTCAAGCCTTGGTTCTGCCAAAAACAACAACAACAACAACAACAACAACAACAACAACAAGAAATTGTCAAAGGAAACTCCAACCTGACGACTTTGCTTTTATTTGTATAATTCTTACACGTAGTAATGTAATATATAACAGAACACAGAACTACAGTACTACACAGTACTAACAGCCAAAAATCACGTATTCTACTGTGGAAGAAGTCACTAAGATGCACTGCCACTCACATTTTTCCATCTCACACCTCCAAGTGGTAGGTTTCAAGTCTGATCTATTGTTAAACAGGTAGATGGTTAATTGAGTATCCATATTATATACACCATCAATGGGGACCTTGTAAAACTTACATATTAAAATTTAGAGATTAATAAACTATTGGAGGATGTAAATATCTTTTTATTTGTATGACTAGTATTAACACAGTAAAAATTTGGATTTTAACTTTTCGGTGAGTATTCCACAAGAAGAGTAAACATTTCTAATAAATCTTAACTTGAGAAGCAATGTCCTCTGATAGTAGTAGTCTGGGATGCCATATCATGCCATATATCACGTACCATGATCACCACTGAACAAATGTTTCCCCTTTGTCTTTGCTGGGCTGTGAGTGATGGTTTCCCAAAAGAAAGGATGGAGGGCCGAGGAGATGACTCGGTGGAATAAGCGCTTCCCTGGCAAGTGCAAGGGCCTGAGTTCAATCCCTGGTTCCGCCAAAAAAAAAAAAAAAAAAGAAAGAAAGGAGAAGATCTCATCTGCAGAGGAGAAAAAAGGCAAAGGTATCCTTCACTTCAAACAAGAGTAGAGATATGTAAAATGTGGGAAACAGTACAACATCTTGCAGAAAAGTACAAACCAAATAAGGATGGCGCAGTGTGAGCAATGGATTTTTTCAATAACGCAATATCACATTTCTGTGAAATCATTAAAAGAAGCAAAAGCTCAAGTATCATTGGCTAGGAATCTTGCTAAAAGATGCAAGGGCAGTCCAAATAGCTCAGTGGATCATAAGCTCACAAGCACCTGCTTAGGCAGATGCAGCAGCCAGGTTTGATCCCCACTGTGCTGAGAGCAATTGAGACTGGGTATGGTGGTACATACCTGTAATCCCAGCACTTGGGAGGCTGAACACAGGCGGATCACTACAAGTCCAATCTATGCAGTGACACCCTGCAGACCCTGTACTAAATATAAAAGGGGGGGGGAATACACATAAGGAAAAGGATGCCATTAAGCTAGACAGCAGTGATTCTCTTAGAGATACCGAAAGTGGTCTACACAATAACCCTCCTCCAGAGGTCAGTGATTTGATCCCCAGCCTGTTGTGCTGGCCCCACCCTCAGGGGCGTGCTGAGATGGAGACTGAGACTGGACATGGTCTGGCGGTATGCGCCTGTAACCCCAGGAAGCTGAAAACAGGAGAAATCATTACAAGTCCGATCTGTGCAGTGAGATCCTGTAGGCCCTGTAGGCCCTGTAGTAAATACAAACAAACAAACAAACAAAAAAACCAAAAACCAATAACCCTCAACTGTCTGTCTATCACACTGGCTACACAGGTTTTTAAACATAAGTGCAGGTTAATGTTTACTTTTCTTTATATATTTTGTATTACATTACAGTGCAATAATCATTTTTATATGATGAATATTTTGGGGTTGTGGAATGAATCATCTGAGTTTCCATTATTTCTATGAGGAAATTCACTTTAATATGCAAGTGCTTTGGATGACAAGCACATTTCCAGAATGAATTATGCTTGCAATCTAAGGTTTGACTGATTTGTATTTATGATTGGGTATTAATTACTCAATTCAAGCAATTAATTGGATTTGGCCCATTTATAGATTTTTAAAATTAACTCTGTTAGTACTAAGACTGATAAAAGTGATTAGATAGAACAGTGTGTACCAACAGGACAAGCCACCTGATGGGACAACTATGCATGCACCACCCACCAGTGGTTCAAGCTGGCAGGAAGGTATGTGTTTGTTTTTTAAGACAGAGTATCATTACGTAGTTCAGGCTGGCCATGAATTCATGGCATTCTTATTGCCTCAGTCTCCTGAGTGCCGGAATTACAGGCATGCACCACCATGCCTGTGTAGGGAAGGTGTTTAGAAGGGAAACAAAAAGGAGGACTTCCAAGTGTTTGTGGTCAGCCTGGAATAATACAGTGAGTACAAGGCCCTGGGAAGGAAGGAGGAAGAAAGAAAAGAAGGACAGAAAGAGGGAAAGAAAAGGGAAGGAGGGGAGACAGACAAATATGGAGGAAGAAGAGAAAAAGAGGAGACAGGAACAAGTCTATAATTTTCAGTAAAAACTTTCAATGTGAATGGTCTCAATTCCCCAATCAAAAGACACAAGCTGGCAAATTGGTTGAAAAAATAAAAATGATATACTGTATACAAAAAAGACATTTAATCTTTTAGGAAATTTATAGACTAAAAAAAAAAAAAAAAAAAATCAAACAACGGAAAATAGTACTTCATGCAACTGGAGTCCCAAAACCTACAGGAATAGCTTGCTATTTTCACAAAGTGGATTTCAAGCAAATACTGATCAGAAGAGACAAAGTCATTAGATACTGGTTAAAAGAACAATTTAATAGAAAGTGATAACAATTATAAACATACACACACCAAACACTGGTGTATCCAACTTCATAAAGAAACAGCACTGGACACAAAACACCAGAAATGTCAACAAAATTATAGCAAGGGATCACTTCACTCTGATAAACAGAAAACCTAGACGAAAATCAACAAATATCAAGTTGAACCATATTTCTGAACAAATACACTTAACAGCTATCTACAGTGTTTTCTCCAAGAACAGAATACACAGTCTTCTCAGCTGCACATGAAACTTCATCCAAAATAGACAACATACTGGCCATAAAGCACGCTTAAGTAAATACCAAACAATCAAAATTATGCTATACATGTATTATCATATTCAGAGCAAAGACACTAGAAATGAATGACAAAAGAAATGATAGAAATTATGCAAAGAGAAATTTATAAAACACTACTGAATAATCTATGGACTATATGGGCTGGTGAGATGGCTCAGTGGTCTAAAGCACCTACTTAGAACAAGCTTAGCAAAGCACAAGGGACCTCGGTTCAATCCCCCAGCACCACATGCCAGCCAGCCCTGCCCCCCTGGGGGGCTGAGCTGGCCACACACACACACACACACACACACACAAATAAATAAATACTTAAAAAAAAATCTTTGGACTATAGAAGAAATCAAGAAATTTGTTCTCACACCAGAACTTACAGCACACAATAAAAACAACCCTAAGGGAGAAGCACTGAGCTGTGAACATCCACATCAGAAAAACTGGAAGCCTAAATAAATAACTTAAAGATACACCTTAAGGTCTTAGGGGAAAAAAAAAAATCCATATAGAAAGCTAGTAGTAGGAAGAAAATTGAATTTAATGAAATTGAGACTAGAAACAATACTAAGAATCACGACTCAAAATGCTAATACAGCTCTCGCCCAGGTCCGGTGAGTGTGTGGAGAGCTTCCTGCTACCCTGTGCCAGCGGGACCAGTCCCAGCCCAGGCGCAGCATGGGCCGGACCCTCTCCCACCCCCTCGGGCTGCCCCCCACCACTCAGCAGTACCTCCCCCACCCCGCCCGCTGAGCAGGAATGTTTGCCGACTTCCGGGA
>NW_004524937.1:835222-848095 GCF_000260255.1 Octodon degus
CTTATTCCACTGAGCCATCTCCCCAGTCCCCAGGAATTCATATTCTTAAAAAGAAAAAAAAAAAAAAATCCCAGGTTTCAAGTTATATTACATAGTTACAGTGAAAAAACCAACATGATACTGCACAAAAACAAGTCATGTGGGTCAATAAAACAGAACTGACAATGCAGAAGGAAACCCAGGTATATTCAGCCGTCTGATCTTTTGACAGGCCAAAAATTATACTGGAAGAAAGACAGCCTCTTTAATAAATGGTGTTAGTAAAACTGGCTGTTCACATAGAACTACTAGAGACCTTATCATAAACAAACAAACAAACAAAACCCACTGAAAGATAAAGATAAAACTTACTGAGCTAGTCACCCTAAAAGTTTAGGCTGACCTCAAACATCAGTGATCTTGTTTCAGCACCCCAAACCCACTAGGATTATAGGTGTGCTACCATATCTCTTAAGATAAAAACTCTCAAAAGACATACGCAAGGACTTTATGAACAAATGCCAATTGCATTAGAAATAATAACCAGGGCTGACCAAATAGCTCAGCAGATAAAGTGCCTGCCAGCAGGCACAAGGGAATGCTGTTCCGGCTCTGCCCCTGCCCCCAGGGCACCGAGAGGCATTGAGACTGGGTATGGTGGTGTGCACCTGTAATCCCAGTTCTTGGGAGGCTGTAAACAGGCAGATCACTGAGTCCAATCTAGTAGTGATACCCTGAACACCCTGTATACCCTTCCCTAAAAATACAAAAAACAAGCAACCCCCCCCCCAAATAAAACAAAAAAGAAAAGAGTATCAACCAAGAATCAACAAACAGGATCAAATCAAATATAAAAGTTTCTGCACAGCAAAGGAAACAATCAACAGAGTAAGACAAGCTACCTGACAGGCAGAATTGTACCAAGTACTCTTAAGTTAGAGGACTAATATCTAGACTATATAAAGAATTTTTTAAAAATCAGACTTTCCAAATCTAAAAGTCCAATCAAAATAAGGGATGCCTGAACAAGTACAGATGAAGAAGTACAAATGGCCAATAAATACGTGAAAAAAGTGTTGAACCTCTCTGGCCATCCTGAAAAAGGTACATTAAAACAACATGGAGAGTCCATCTTACTCAAGTTTATGGACATGAACAAAATGTATACAAACGTGCAGTATTCTGATGAAAAGAAAGCATATTCTGATGGAGGGTAAAACACCCTGTAGACATCTACTGAGTTCCTTTATTCAAAGGTTTGGTTCAGTTCTCAGATTTCTTTGTTCTATTTTTGTGCAGTTAAACTATGTATCTGTGATAGTGGGCTACTGAAAACCCCAAAAACAATTGTATCAGTACTTATTTGATTTTTTCATACTGGTATTTGTTTGATATAGTTGGGTGTGCTGGTATTTGGTACATATTATGATTGGTGTCTCTTCCTCTTAGACTGTTTGTTCTCTTAACAAGGACATAGTAACATTTTGTCTCTTCTGATCAGTCTTGACTTGAAATCCACTTTATCTTCAATAGAAGAGCCACCCCTGCTATTTTTCTGGGTTCCTTTCCCATGGAGTACTTTTTCCATCCTTGGCCTTTCAGTCTATGAATTTTTTTAGCTAAATGTGCTTCTTGTATGATGCATATTGTTAGAGATTGTTTCTTGATTCACTCTTCCTGTTTCTTTTGTCTGGTGAATTGAGACCATTTATATTGATGTTCATAACTGACATATTCTTGGCATATAATGAAAAAATAGGATAGATAAATATTAAAAAACTGTTCATAGATATCATGGCAGAAAACTTCCCTGGTAGAGAAAAACAATTTGACATACAGATAAGTGAGGCATACAGAATTTAAATTTAGCCACTAACAACAACAAAAAATGTACATCCAGGCATACCATAGTCCAGAAATTCAACACAAGAATATAATCGTACATGCCACTGGTCAGAAGAAACAAATCGTCTATAAACAAAAGCCCATCAGAATCACAGTTGACTTCTCTGCACAAAACCTCAAGTTGTGGAGAGCTTGGAGTGAAGTATTTTAAGTTCTAAAGGAAAATAACCTCCAATCAGATTGATGTACACTGCAAAAACTATCTTTCAAAACTGATGGAGAAATAAGATACTTCCATGACAAAGAACATCTAACGATATTTATGTCAACCAACCCAGCACTCTAAAATGATTTGATGGACATTCTAGAGAGAGATAACAATGACTACAATTCAATGAACCCCAACAGAAGCAATCTACCAGGCAGACAAACAAACAGAGGAAGCGGGAAAAAGGGGAGCCAAAAAAGGGGAAAATAACATGACAAGGTAAGTCAATACATCTTAGTAATAATGATCAATGTTACTGGTCTCAATTCACCAATCAAAAGACAGACTGGCTGAATGGATCAATAAGCAAGGCCCAACAATATGATGAATACAAGAAACATTTAATTCAAGAAGAAATACAGACTGAAGAAAAATCAAAGGATGGAGAACTACTCCATATAACAGGAACCCAGAAAAAACAGCAAGAGTAGCTGTTGTATTTGCAGACAAAGTAGATTTTAAGCCAAGACCGATTAAGAGAGATAAAGGTTACTACATCCTTGTAAAGTGAACAATCCAAGAGGAAGAGTTTTCATAATATATATGCAATAAATACCAGCACACCCAACTATATAAAACAAATATTAATGGGCATGAAAAATCAATCACTAATACAATTGTATTGGGGAATCTCAATACCCCACTGTCATAAAAACACGTATCAAATAGACAAAAAGTAAACAATATTCGAACTGAACAAAATTTTTGAATAGATGGACTTAGTAGATATCCACGGAGTGTTCCACCTCACACATCAGAGTACACATTCTTCTCAGCAGCATACAGGATGTTCTCCAAACCAGACCACATACTAGCTCACATAATAAATAAATGAAAAGGAATAAAAATTATACCATACATATCATCAGACCACAGGGTAGTAAAACTGAAACTACCACAAAGAATCAACACTTTTGCATAACAAGAAAAACCACCAACAGAATGAAGAAGACAACACACCATATGGTGGAAAAAATATCTGCCAGCTGTTTTTCTCAGACTAAGGATTAGTATCAAGAATATAAAAAGAACTTAAAACAAAGACAAACAAAAATCCCCCAAAAAAGACCTCTGAAATTTAAATACCCAATCCAAAAATGGGCATGTGAGATAGAACACATACTTCTCAGATGAAGAAATACAAATAGCAAATAAATATACAAAAAATGTTCAACATCATTGGTCCTTCAAAAGAAGCAAATTAAAACACAGGTTCCATCTCACCTTGGAAAGAATGGCTATTATCAAGAAAACAACCAGTAACAAATATTGGAGGAGCTGTGGGGGAAAAAGAACCCTTCTCCACTGTTGGTGGGAGTATAGACTGGTGCAACTACAACGGAAATTAGTGGGGAGATTCCTCAAAATACTAGGATTGGAATTCCAGGTACAAAACAAAATAAAACAAAACAAAAACTAGGGCTAGAAGTCAACTTGACCCAGCTATTTCCTTTCTGGGAATTTTCTCAGAAGAATTAAAAACATCATGTTACAGTGATATATGTACATCCATGCTTATAGCAGCACAATTTGTAATAGCTAGGTGGTAGAAACAACCCAAATGCCCATCAACCAAGGAATGGATTAAAAACAATGTGTTTTTTTTATACAATAAAGTACTACTCAGACACAAAAAAGGATAAATTGGATACTTTACAGGTAAATGGATCTAACTCAAGATTCCACTCATAAGTGAAATAAACCAGACACACATGTGTAAACATCATATTGTCTCCCTAGTGAGAAAATGAAAGAGTAAATAAGATTCACAATGTACCACAGGCATTGGGTAATGGGAAGAAGCTTCAAAAAGAAAAAGAAACTCAGATGGGGGAATGAGAAAAATGGGAAAAACAAAAAGAACAAAACAAAGCATATATATATTATATATATATGCATATATTATATTATACATATATAATATATATATATATATATATATGATAGCAAAGATAGTTATACTACTAATTTCTTAGTTCATTAAAAGAAAGGGTTGGGCTGGCCAGATAGTTCAGCAAATTGAAGGGCCTGCTTAGGCATATGCAGGGGTGGGAGTTGGATTAATCGGTTTGCTGGTGTGCCATGCCAGCCCTGGCCCCACCTCTGGGGCGCACTGAGATGATGTCTGAGACTGGGTGTGATGGCACATGCCTGTAATCCCAGTGCTTGGGAGGCTGTAAACAGGAGAATCATTATGAATCCGATCTGTGTAGTGAGACCTTGTACTAGAAAATAAAGGGGGGAAAAAGTGTTGTGCTCATATTGTTCGAACAATTAAATGCTGCTATCTTGTACTGAGTAATTTAAAAATAACAGCATGCAGTGTATTAATTTACTATTGTTACTGCACTATTACCTTGTCTTGGAAAAAAAAAAATTTTTTTTTTCTCATAGCTCCTGAAACAGAAAAAAATAGCTCCCGACACAGAAGGGGCCACGAATAGGTTGACTTATGTCTGTGATTGAACCAAAGGCCTAGCACATTTAAAGGTAAGCACTCTGCCATTATGCTATATCCCCAACTCAAAATAAAACTTCCCATCACTACAATCCCTATCCATTATTATTCAAAACCAACTAGCTTTTATATTTCCCACTGTATCTATAAGGCCAATAGCCTGGAAACCTTAAACGTTTAAAGCAACCAGAAAGCTGGCAAAAGTGGACTGAATGTAGCTTCAACAGAGCTCACAAAGGCCACACACTGAAGCTTATGCATATTTACATTTCTTCACAATCACAGAATACATTTCATTTTTATGTAATCCTCTTTCAGAGATATATAAAAGTATAAAAAATTGGAACAAGTTATGGTTAGATTTAAGCTTACTTTAAAAAGTTCAAGGCCAGCTGTACTATACAGTGAGACCCTCTCACTCTCCCAAAGAAAAATGTCGTATGGCACTTTAATATATACATACTAGGGCTGGCCAGATACCTCAGTGGGTCAAAGCCTCTGCTTAGGCAGATGCAAGTACTGGTTCAATGTGCTGTGCTGGCTTTGCTCCAGGAAGCACTGAGACAGGGACTGAGACTGGGCGTGGTTAATCATAGCACTTGGGGGGCTGCAAACAGAAGAATCACTATGAGTCCGATCTGTGTAGTGAGACTCTGTACACCCAGTACTAAATACCTAAAAAAAGATAATATATACATACTACCAGATTAAATTGTTTACTCAATTATTTCTACCACACTACACTAAGAAATCGTCTTTGATTCCTAGTACTATAGTGTTAGGAATTTGGTAAATATGAAGAATATATGAATTTTAGATGACTTAGTAATATTACTTCCCAGTGTACAACAGAATAGAAGTAGCAAATTTGTGAATTAACAGAGGTAAATTATTTTATCAAAGAGCTTTAAATACCTGAACAGCACAGAGGGCATAAGTAAATCAATGCAAACTTATAATAATTTTCTGAGCAATTTAAAATAAATAAGGAAATTAAAGAATCGACTGACCTTACTGAAAGATCATCTCTTTAGGTCTTAAGTAGTTAAAACTGACATGAAATACTAAATCTCTCCCAACTTCTGAGAAATTTGATAGGAATTATCAAACTCCAGACATATGCTCCCTACAAGTAAATGATGTTTACATAAAGATAATATTCTACTTATAAATGATTAACTTCCACAAAATTTAACTATCAGAAAGTGTAAGAAATATTCAAAAACATTTTTCTCATGAATGAAAAACCTTGTGCTGCTGCTTGCTCTCTGGGTCTTCCGGCCTTCCAAAAGTACTTTTCACAGTGTTAGTGTGTCTCTTCACAATAGCCTACCCTACATACCCCTGCAGGATGTACTTACTTTTTTTCTCCCTTTCCCCCTACTTTACTTGGCTCAAACTTCCTCTTTTTTTCCCTACCTTTAATAAATGTGAAACTTTGCCACCATTAAAAAAACCAAAAATACTTTAACACACAGATTCAAAAAAAAAAAAAAAAAAGGCTTATTAAATAAAAACATACACTTAAAGCAGTTTTTTTCTAAAGACTAACAAGCCTAACAAAAAGCTTTGTGGTATTGTTAAAATATGAGTTACTCAAATCTAAACTTCTGGTTGGCTTTTTTTCTCACTAGAAAAAAGTTTATTTTCTTCCCTAGTTCCATTGAGGTATAACTGACTAGTAAAAATTATATTATGACACAGTGTGATATTTTTCATATACGTGTACATTGTTTAAGTGAACTACATTGTGTTGTGGGCCAGTTAAAGCAAACATTAAATTAAAATTTAAGATAATTATCGGTATCTATTACCTCAAATACTTACTGTTTTCCAAAACAAGGAATGAACCCAGGGCTTTCACAAATTTGGAAGCAGAAAGAAGAATAAAAACAGAGATAAAAGTGCACCCAGGAGGTCACAAGATGGGCTACTGTGAGGAAAAGCCATGGTAGCCCTTTTTACTTTTCACTTTGAGTTTTTAAATTTTTATTTTTATTTTTAAAAATTATTTTGAGAGAAGTTCTTGCTATGTATGTAGTGCAGGCTGGTCTCAAATCTGTGGTAATCTTTCTGCCTCAGTCTCCCAAGTGCTGAGATTACATGTATTTGCTACCACGTTTGGCCTAGTTTTTTAAATTTTAAGACAAGATCTTGCTAAATCATTAAACTGAGCAGGCTGGGCTTGAACTCGCAATCATCCTGCTACTGTTTCAAGAGTGCTTTAAGAGTGCTGGGCTCAGACGGGGTGCACACCAAAAAAGTGCTGGACCTGCAGGCATGTCAGTCACACCTAGCTTATCACTTAACTGTGCTTGTGAGAACATTTATACTCATGGTATTATTTACGTAGACATCATTAGTTATAACTATCAGGCCAGGTTTATTGTCTGCACACATGTAACATTCTGTATTTAACCGTATAATTTCTTTCTTTTTCTTTTTTTTTTTAAAGACAGGGTTTTGCTATGCATTTCAGGCTGTCCTTGAACTCATATGTAGCTCAGGCTGACTCTGAACTCAAAGTTATCCTCCTGCCTCAGCTTCCCATGTGCTGGGATTACAAATGTGCACCAAGCTGTGTAATTTCTTTCTCTGAGAAAACTTCCAACAGCTCAACTGATATAACATGCATTTAAGGTAATACACATTTCACAAATACACTATCTGTATTTGTGAAAGCAAGACATTGGGGAAATTAGTATGAATTTGCGAGACAGTTATTTTAAGAAATCTGGTTGTATATGATCATACTATCTACTCGAATGAATTCGTAAAACTTCATTCTTAGGAGGACTAGAATTAGGAAGTATCACAAAGTTCTACTTTCAAAGTAAATTTTTAGCCTAATATTCTTTAAAATTACCTAATAGATAATCAAATTTTCTAAAATCCTAAATCAAATGCTATGCGTTATTCATCATTCCAAAGTGATGGTATCAATAGTTGTTTTATAATACAAATGACTCAGCAAAAATTAACATTGGTAGTTATACTACCTAACACTTAATAAATGCTTTATTTTAATTATTTTTTGTTTGTATTTGAAGGGAAAGGTCTACAGGGTGTTCAGGGTCTCATAACTAGACTGGACTCAGTGATCTGCCACTTTACAGCCTCCCAAGAGTTGGGATTACAGGTGCACGCTACCACGCTGTGCCCAGTCAATGGACATCTCAGCACGCCCTGGGGGTGGGGCCAGCACGGCAGGCCCGGGATCAAACCCCGGCCCTTGCACATGCTTGCAGGCACTTTAATCTCCTGAGCTATCTGGCCAGCCCTATTTATTTTTGAGACAGGTTTCACTATATAGTTCAGGCTGGCCTGGAACTCACAGTAATCCTCTTCTTTCAGCCTCCAAATGCTGGGATTACAAGTGTGTATCACCATGCCCAGACTAAGCACTCCTCTGTTAGGTGTTAGTAAGAATTTTACACGTACTGTTCATTTAATCCTTTTTTTTTTTTTTAAAAAAAAAACCCTTTTAAATTATGTAGTTATTTCTATTTCAGATTAAGGAGAAAATAAACTAGCATGTGACTTGCACAAGGTCACATAGCTAATATTGGAGCTTGGATTTGAAGTAATATATTATGCTAAAATTAACTATGAAGTATACCTTATTCCTGTTTTAACAAAATTTTTCCCTATTAGATAATTTAAAAGAATAAGGTGGGCCTCTTATAATCCCAGCTACTTGGGAGGTTGAGGCAAGAGGACATCAAGTTCAAGTCCAGCCTGGACAAATCTGTCTTCAAATTGGCGATCAGAGAAGATACAGGTCAGTAGGAGAGCACTTGCCTAACATGCTTGACTGAGTTCAATCCTCAGTAATATTTTAGAAAGAAAGAAAGAAAGAAAGAAAGAAAGAAAGAAAGAAAGAAAGAGAAAAGAAAAGAAAAGCAAGCAAGCGAACGAATGGAGGAAGGAAGGAAGGAAGGAAGGAAGCAAGCAAGCAAGTTAACCACTTAAGAGGAAAACAGACGAATGTTGTAAGCACCTTCTACTCAGGGTTAATAATTATTGATAACAGCTTAAAAAGAAAGTATTAAGCTTTTTTTGGTTTTGTATATCATCAGTCACTGAACACTTTTAGTGATTAAAAACAACATTACTACAGATGCCTAAGAATGACACTTTCCAAGGAGGAAACCCAGCATATCCTAGAAGAGACAGAGAATGACTAGCAGAAGCACATTAACAAGAATTAGTTCCCACACAGAGAAACAGGTAACATGTAATTTCAGCAGTACAAAATACTAGTAATTCAAATACTACAGTAGTTGCAGCATTTCAGAAGAGTGATGAAACCCACAGTTCAACAGAAAGAGGGCAGGCAGGAAGGAGAGGGGAGAAGAAAACCAGGCATGCTGGCTGATTATCTCACTTGTGGCAGAACTAACTTTAGTATAAACATACCACCAACCACCCTGAAGACAAAGTGGCAATTCTCAAACTGTAGCATGCCATCAGTGTCATCTGGAAGAACTGTCTAAACCTAGAATGCAGGCTCTACTCTAGTGTTCTGATTCAATATGGGAATTCTTATTTATCAAATTCCTAGGAAATGCAGATGCTTTTGGAACCATTTAGAGAACCACTACTCTGAACCAAAGCTCAATAATCACAGCATCAACCAGGTGTGATGGTCTACACCTGTAATCTAAACTACAAGCAAGATCCTGTCTCAGAAAAACAACAACAACAACAACAAAAATCATAACAACCGCAAGAGAAATGTTATTATGTTCATGTAAATCCATCATCGAACCTTCAGGGTTGGCTAAGAATCCTAATTAGTGTATATACCAAATTAAAGCTGTGGTATAAAGCATTTCTCTCAAAAGAAAGAACTGTTATTTCATGCAGTCAGTATAATCTATACTGAAGATCCATTTATATAAATATTCAAATATCTTCTTGAATGAAGACATTTGCTACTTATGTGTGTTTACTTTGGTTTGAGACAAGGTCCCAGTATACATCCCATGATGGGCTTGAATTACAAAGTTTAAATTGGCTTCCAACTAGCAGCAATCTTCCTACCTCCACCTTTGGAGTGCTCGGTTTATAGAGATACGCTAAAACACCAGGCTAAATTTGCTTTTTACAAAAAATATTCACTAGAAATGTTTATAATTTCAAGTATTCAAGTCCTATTCATCCAATAAGCAGTAATATAAGAATTGAGCCCAGAGCTGAGGTACCACATAAGACAATTTCCTGAGCCTAATACTTCTTACTGATTTTTGGGCTAATTTCAGACAATAGGAACATAAATATGCAAACTTTAAACATCCTCACACAGGATACAACTCCCTAAATTGCTTACTACTGGGCCTCATCCAGAGTGCTACAGAGTCAAGAGAGTGTGGACAATGGTGAGGCAGCAACAATTCTTAAGTCATCATTTTTAGGAAGAAACACATGAATTATAGAACATCATAGGGGGCCGGGGAGATAGCTCAGCAGCATAAGCACCTGCCTGGCAAGTGCAAGGTCCTGAGTTCAATCCCTAGTATGGCAAACAAAACAAAACAAAACACAACACAACACAACACATGTCATAGAACCCATAAATTCAGAAATGCAGCATATGATTTCCACCTTAAAACACAAGAGATGAAAAATTTGTTTCAGACTAAATTTTACTAGATACATGTAGTCAAGTAACAAAAGCTTGACTACAAAACCCCAAACAAAATATCAAAATCATGGTTGAAATGTGCAACTGAACAGGTTCATTATTTAGTTACTGCCCTATCAGGGGAAACAAAATATGTATTTCTTACAAGTTGGGGATTTTGAAGTTGGCCACTAAACAGTTCAAACCATAGGACCCTAAAATGCTTAGGACCTATACTACAGTTCCTAAGGGCTAAGAATAACAAAGAGCATAAAAGTACAGTGCTCCAGGTTGTAGACATAATGGTATAATTATTGAACAAATATGCAATCAGCATACTGGAAAAGTATCCAATAACTGAAAATTTTAAAATTCCTGTTAAAGTTATTTCTAAGCACTAAGATTTACCTGTCCAAGGAAAAAAAAACTTAAGGACATTTCATACACAGAAATGGAAATCTTAGCTGGGCATGGTGGTGCACACCTTTAATTCCAGACAAGGCTGAGGCAAGATCATCACAAATTTGAGACTGGCCTGGGCAACCTTGTCTCAAAATTTATTTATTTATTTATTCTTTCAAAATTAAAAAAAATTAAAATTAAAAATAGTTGGGCCGGCCAAATAGCTCAGCACATTAAAGTGCCTACAAGCAGGAGCAGAGGCGTGGGGTTTGATCCCTGGGCATGCTGTGCTGGCCCTGCCCCTGGGGGCTCCCTGAGTTGGCAATTAAGGCAATTAAGACTGGGCGTGGTGGCGCATGCCTGTAATTCCAGCTCTTGGGAGGCTGTAAACTTAATCATTACCAGTCCGATTTAGTAGTGAAACCCTGAACACCCTGTAAACCCTTCCCTAAAATACAAAAATAAATTTAAAAAAATAAATAAAAATAGTAAAATAAAGGGCTAGAGTTATAGCTCAGTGAAAAAGTACATGCCAGAGATTAGGCGTGGTGGCACGCACCTGTAATCCCAGCTCTTGGGAGACTGTAAACAGATGGATCACTGAGTTCGATCTAGTAGTGAGACCTTCAACACCCTGAGACCCTTCTCCAAAAATACAAAAGAAAAAGTACATGCCTAGTATGGGCAATAACCGGAGTTCAATCCTCAGCATAGTAAAATCCAAAAAACCATACCCCCCCAAAAAAAACCCCAAACAAATATTAACTATTTTTGTATTGCAAGCATAGATAATTAACATAGAAAAATATTTTTTGAAACAGTATCACTTTGGAGTTCAGGCTACCCTTGAACTCATCATGTGGCCCAAACTTGCAGCAATCTTCCCGCTTCAGCCTCTCAAGTGCTGGGACTACAGGCATGTGCCACCATGCCTGGCAGATATTCTTTTTTTCTTTCTTTTTTTTTTTTTTTTGTGTGTGTGTATTTTAGGGAAGGATCTACAGGGTGTTCAGAGTCTCACTACTAGATCACACTGGTAGTGATCCACCTGTTTACAGCCTCCCAAGAGCCGGGATTACAGGTGCACAACCACACCCAGCCTCCTGGCAGAAATTCTTTATGAAAAAGTTCGGATTGTTATTCATTAATGAAATGTAGACAATCTAAATGGTATGCAATGGAAATTATATATAAATAATTTTATATTTATATATAAAGAACACACATATATATCCATACATGTTATCAGAAAACAGGCATATTTATAAATTTTTCTTTTACAGTTTTGAGTCTTTTCCCATTAGGAAAAAAATAAACTTAGAAGATAATTGGATTACAAAGAAAATGTTCAGTCTTAGGCTCTTGAAAGCTCCTTAAGAACTTAGTTATATTACTATGCCCTGTATCTCGGAGTTATTATTTTACTATATATACTGTGAAAGTGGAGGAAGGTATCAAGTCCAAATCTTTTTGGCCTGGATGTTTAAGCCAGAACTACATACTTTTGAGAAATTTTGCCACTGGCAGTCAAGTAATATAAGGTAGTGGATATGCTCTAGGAATCCTTAAAACTCTTATTAGAGGAGTCAGTGGGCTTTGGCCCAAATTCCTTTTGGAGGCTGAATCTTGAAAGATAAATTTAGACGTGATGATTAAAGAAACTGAAAGTGATGTGTACTATACTATACCTTAACTTTTTTAAAAAACCAAGTTTTCTGATTCAAAATAAAAAGCTACATGATATGGACTACTTCACTGATACTCAGGCATTATAAAAAACAAACATCTAAACAATATAACAACATGGGAAATACCGAGTCTGAAAATCACTATTATACTGCTGCATCTGTTTATCTTAAGTATGTTTCCTACATGTGGGAAAGAAAAAAACCTGGTAAAAAAATTCTATTTATCTTACTAGATGGGTTTGAGATTATGAATAAAATTCTCACAAGTATTTGCTTACCACTACCCACTAACACAAACTTTTGCTTTTGAGAGATAAACTCTAAGAATTTGCTACATGCCAGTGGGAGTAACAGTTTTATGTATTTTAAAATTTTCTGAAAGTATGGGATTAAAAAAACATAGCCACAAATACCTTTAAATATATAGTCCCTTACAAAATACTGAATCTTAGTCATGTGATTCTTTTGAAATCATCTAATTCAAAAGCTTCATTGAAGAATTGGGAGTTTAAGGGTGGGTAAATAGAGTGACTATGATCAAATTACATTTCTTTTTCTTTTTTTTAAATTTAATTTATTTATTTATTTATTTATTTATTTATGTGTG
>NW_004524937.1:848195-863172 GCF_000260255.1 Octodon degus
CTCAGCCCACCAGGGGGCGGGGCTGGCTGGCATGTGGTGCTGGGGGATTGAACCGCGGTCCCTGTGCTTTGCTAAGTTTGTTCTAAGTAGGTGCTCTAGACCACTGAGCCATCTCACCAGCCCCTACATTTCTTTTTCGGCAGAACCAGGGATTGAACTCAGACCCCTGTGCTTACCAGGGAAGCGCTTATTCTACTGAGCCATCTGCCTGGCCCTTAAATGACATTTCTAAGGCAGTGAAGCCTCTCCCCACAAAAATGTGAAACTAGGATGGTAGGTGAAGCAAGGAGGGTTATAAATGGAAGAGCTAAAAATGATTATGTACATTGTATACATTTATGAATCTGCCAAAATGAAACCCATTAATCTTAAAACAAATACACACTAATAAAAAATTAAAAACAGCTGGCTACAGTGGCACACACCTGGAATCCAAGCATGCAGGAGGCTGAGGCAGAAGGACCAGTGAGTTTTGAGACTAGCCTGTTAAACAGTGAGTTCAAGGCCAGCCTGAACTAGTGAGACCTTGTCTTAAAAACCACTCAAATAGCTAACTAGACCATCACTTCACAGAAGGAAGTTAGGCCCTGAAGAGGATATTTTGCTTCATTGTTAATTGAGTTTTTTGACTAAATCCAATTGTCTAGTTTTATCCTACTGATAAAAATTTGCTATCTCCTTCCTAACCTGTGCCTATCTTCTCCTAATATCCATCCTACCATAACTGTGACGCAGTGTTTACCTTTTGTATGCTTTCATCTTTTTCTCCAAGTCTCATTTTCCTGGAAGTGGAAATGCTCTTTTCATTAATTACTTGCCTTTTCTAGTCTCTCATTCTAAGAATAGCCTTATACGTATCTAGTTTTTAAAACTGTGAATAGTCAAGTACATTAAATTCTCAATCAACCTGTAAACAAGTTCCATTCTTGGAGATTACTGGTAAGTCAGGCTCATTTGTAAGTTTGTAAGGCAGGTATGTGAAAACCACATACCTTTGACACAAGTCTCTTCCACATCCCCACTGCTTTTCTTCTTGCACTCAGAAATCTTGGGTGCTCTGAGCACTGCACCACTATCCACTATCATACTGTACAGTATGCAACAGAGCAGCACAACTGTAAGCTTATACAGCAGCACACTGTGACAATGTCTAGTAGATATATGGGCTACTTTTGTGATTTATTTGCATCTACAAATGTTTGTAATGCACAGTCCACTTGTATTTATAAAAATTCACAACTCTAATGTTCAAAAACTGGGGATTTACTGTACATACAGATTAAGAATTTAAAGACAACTCTTTGCAGGCCATGGTGGTACCACCTGTAATCCCAGCACTCAGAGGCTGAGGAAGGAGGATCACTGTTCAAGACCAGCCTGGGCTACAAAGTGAGCTCAAAGCCAGCCTAAACTGCACAGCAAGACCCTGTCTCAAAAAGACAATCAATCAATCAATCAATCAATCCTCTTTCACTATTCATTTTAAATCTAATATAATTGAGCATGTATTATTTGAAGGCGCTTATTAAGAAACAGACTCCAAACCAAATCTTATTACTTGAGAAATCAATTCCACTCATGCTTAAGTATTTTAGCTATAATACAAACATGTTCCAGATTAACCATGAAATTAAAATGTAAAAAGGTGTCATCTTAACAAATCAAAGCAGAGAGGTAGGTTTTGAAGCTTGAGGTCTGGTGAACAATTCTTTCCTATGCAATCAATTTAGGTATTCATAACCACACAATTGGAACACCAAAATGTTGTCAGTGTATGATTCAATTAGATGGAGAAAAAAAGAAAATCTCACCCCCAATGGTACTCTCTTGAAATTCATGAAACTGGCCTTTCACAAAACGAAGCACTAGGCTTGATTTGCCAACAGCAGACTCTCCCAGAAGTACTAGTTTGAACTGGCAAATTTTATTTCCAGTATTTGGCCCGTTAGGTCTTGTTGCTCCTCGATTAGCCATGTTCAAATTTGAAAGAAGTCCCTAATTTCAGACTCCTAAATGAACTGCCAGGATGGAAGGTGTCGATTTTTTATCTTTCTGGAAGTAAAGAAATCTGTAACAAAACAAAGATACAAATCACTAAATCAAAACTAATCTAGTATAAATCAGTTTTGTCCATGGCATATTACTATATGATTATTATAATTCCAAGTGAATATTCAACTTTATTTTACTACCTTTTCAAGAAAATAACCTAAAAGCTTAACATTCACCCCTAAAATTACTTTGTAATTTTCATGGCTTTTTTAAAAAAAAGTGCTCATTTTCATTACAGATTTTGCTTTGTGCCAGGCGATATTTTAAGTATTTAACACAGCCACCCAGCAATATAGAGTTAGGTACTATTTACATTCCTCGCAAGTGAGGAAACAAGAAACATAGAAAGATTAAGTACCTTAACTAAAGTCATACAGTAACTGTGACAAAGGTGACATAGCTAACTGTCAAGCCCAGGCAACCTAAAAAGTGACTCAAGAGCTCAGGTTCTAAAGTCAGATTGCTTAGGTTGAAATTATTCTGAGGAAAATAAATAAATGAAAAGCTTCTAGAACAGCACCTAGTTTAGGGTTTTTTTTTTTTTTTTTAGTATTTGAAGATTTCTGATTAAATGAGAAGTTTTTTATTTAATTACTGGAAATTTCAGAGAAAAAACAAGAAGCTCCCAAGTTTATGTGCTTAATGGACAAGAGACTTACATCTGCTTCCTTATTTGCTCATACATAATGAGCACTTGTCTCAAAAAAGAAATTAAAATCTAACAGTTGTACTTTATTTAGTGAGACTAGTAGTGATTTACAATAATGGTGAATTTTTTATTTTGAGGTTAACAATATATGCCATTCTTTTCTATTTAACAATACATTTGAAGGAAACTAGCTTGATTTTCAAGGTCTCATGAACTGAAATGTAAAGCGTCCCTTTTCAGTTCATTCACAATCTTAATGATTTATCCCCACTCTGATCAGAACCTAATCATATGGTTACTAACAAGATATATTAAGCTGCCCCACCACTCAGGAGGCTGAGGCTGGACAACTGCATGCCTGAGGTTTAATTCTGCAACTCAGTGACACTCTGTCTCAAAGTTATGATTTCAAAAAAAGGGCTGTGAATGTAGCTCTGTGCTAGAGCACTTGCCTACCTGGGCAAGGCCATTCAATCCTATGCAGAGTGTAGAGTTCGTAGTGAGTGGGAGCCCAGTCTGAACTGCAAAGTGAGACCCTATCTCAAAAACCAAAGACAAAAGAAAAAGAAATTTACCTTCTCTATAAAATTTAAGTCCATACAAAAAGCATTCTTGATAATGATGAATTTGTTAATAAACATATCTAAAGGCCGGCCAAATAGCTCACCGGATTAAAGCGCAGGGGGCTGGGGTTTGATCTCTGGGGCTCCCAGCATGCTGAGGAGGCAATAGAGACTGAGCTTGGTGGCACGTGCCTGTAATCCCAGATGTTGGGAGGCTGTAAATAGATGGAACTCTACGAGTCTGATCTACTAGTGAGACCCTGAGCACCCTGTAGATGCTTCCCTAAAACAAACACACACACATCCAGATCTTAGATTCCAAAACAATAGAAATTGTTTTTTATCTTATCTCATGCTCCTTATCTTTAAGGAATCCTTATCTTCTATCAATACAAAATGAAATGATAGGAACCGCTCCAACCAGTGGGGTATAATAAAGCTATCCTACTTTACTCCTCAAAAATATAACTCATTTGGGTATAAATTTCAACTTATTCAAATTCTTTAATACCCAAGTCTCTTACTTCCATGATAGCTCATTTGCATACCTGCTGAGAGAAATGGGAAAATGTATGTAAACAATCTCTACTGTACAGTGCTTACTGTACGCCAATGACTGAAATTGGCAATTAAAGCAGCCCTTTGATGAAATAAAGCTCACGGAACAATAAATTGTCATTTTGGCTAAAAACATCGATAATTTAAATACTTCCTGAATGGCTCTTACCTACATACCAATAAATCATCAATAACATGTTCACTGAGTGCGGTGGCCCAAGGCTGTTATCCCAGCACTCAGGGAGGCTGAGACAGGAGATTCTCCAAGAGCTCGGCGCCAGCCAGGGCTGCACAGTGAGTTGAAGCCTAGCTAGTCTGAACCGTATACCCAGAGCCTGTAAAAACAAAACAAAAAAAACCCAAAACAAAACAAAACAAAAAAAACCCTCAAAAAGCAAATAAGAAAATGCTGTGAATTTCTATGGTACTTCCAAAATCTTAGGAAAAGACTGTCACAGAAAAACTTGCAAACAAGATTCTAATTTAGGTCTTTCAAGATTTAAAGCTACTGAATCATGTTTACTCTTCAATATCTCAAATTAAACTTACTATATCACTACTTAATGAAACTTTTGTCTTGCTTTTCAAAATAACGTGCATTTGTAAGGATTTGGAAAATGAATCTATCGTTTAAAAAAAGAATATCCTTTCATCAAAAAATTACTGTTAGGCACTTCTCTACCTACTTTGTTTACCACAATTCTACAAGTTCAAATTACCTGTTTTATCTTAATAAACTCTGCTTAGTCCTGAGTGAACCCAAAGGTTTACTTATAGGTGTCTTATGTGAAAGGCAACTGATTTAACACTACGATTTCACTCCAGCAGAAAAAAACCAAATATAAAAACGAGGATGTCCGTAGGTGAAAAAGCCCCAATCTGTAATTTCTCTAAAGCTGCGGTTCAATGCCTCCCCTCCTCTAGACAGCCTATTTTGACGACTTTCCTACCACTTCCACCACCGGGCTGCGGAAGTCCACGGGGCGGAGCTCCTCACGTTCACACCTGCCGTCACCGAGGCTCCGAACCGGAGCCACCGGAGCAGCACGGCCCAGCCCGCACCTCCAGGGCCCGCGCGTCCTCTCGGCCCCTCGGCCGTCCCCCTCCCCCCGGAGCCTGGCCTCGCTCTGCTCGAGACCCCGGGACTGTCAGGGCCAGGCCGGGGCAAGGCAGCACGGCGGCCTCCAGCCCTCTTTCCACGGCGCCATCTTGAGAAGGGAAACGAGTGACACCCGTCGCTCCCCGAGCCCGTCCCCAGATCCTGGCCTCCACAGCTCCTAGGGAGCCCGAGTCACGGGCCCGGCGCGACCAGACGCCAGGATCGATAGCGCGAGGGGCGAGGAGCTGAGGCTCGGGGCAGGCGGGGCCGCGGACAAGCCGGGACCGCGGGTAATCTGGGGTCTGGGCCCGCGCCACGCAGGGGTGAGGCGGCTCGGTTACCTGAGCCCGCACCACGCGGGGCCGCGGCTTTCCGTCAGCAAGGCCCAGGCGTGGCCGAGGAATGGAGGAGCCCGCGTCGCCTCCTCGCGCCGCTCCCTTCACACTGGACAGTGCGGGCCGGAGCCGTGGGACCGCCCCTGTCAGGCTCCGTCTCCGCCTCTCTCCGCTCCGCCTTCCTCCTTCCTTTTTCCTCCTCCTCCTCCAACGCCGCCGGCGCTCGAGTTCCAATCCTTCCTCCTCCGCCCTCCTCAGCCTCCTCCCCTCAGGGCGGCCGCCGGCCCCTTCAAGAACCAAAACACAAACACTCCAGCCCCGGCGCCGCAGCAACTTCCGCCGCCCGGCGCCGACCCGCCGCCACGTCGCCGCACGCAGCAAGTTACGTCCTTTCGTCACTTCCGGTCGGTGCGTGCTCGCCCGCCCGCCGGCTCCCTCCGCTCCACTGCCCAAGCTCGAAACCTTCCGGTCTCGAACCCAGGGGCGAGGCTGGGAGCGGCGGCGGTCACGTGACAGCTGCTAGCCGCTCGAGTGGCGCTCCGGGGTCCAGCGTTCCCCACCTGCTGTGCGCTCAGCCTCGCTCTCGCGGGAGCCATAGGTTTCTGGGCTGGCCTTGTGGGATTCTCCGCTGCGGCTGGCCGGGGAAACTCCCTCAGGGCGGATTCGGGGAGCTGCAGCGCGTGGGGCCGGTCCCTGGCGGGGCCGTGAGTTTGCCCGTGGAGTTCGCTCGCAGACCTTGCCTTTCGCCATGTTTCACAAACCCCCAGGTCCTGCAGCCTAGCAAAGGGGCTTGTATGATAAGTCTTTATACGCAGATCGAGGTCTTTTCTTCCTGGGTTGGATGGATCGACGAAGAGCATCCCGGATCCAGGAAGCCAGACAGAGGCCGAACGGTTGCCCCGAGTTGGAGGCCATCCTGGGCTCCGAAGGAGTTCCAGCCCGCCTGTATTTCACAGCGAGACCCTGTGTCAAAAACACAATAAGAATTACCCCATTATGCTTGTACTGTGAGTCTTACATTCTGAAATCAACTTGTCGCTTGTTTCCCTACTTTACGGTGCTAACCTCCCCAAAGTGATTCTCACCACTGTAAACCGGGTCCAGAACAGTGGCTGGCAGCCTGGCGTCTTAAGTTACTGTTGAGGTATTGATGAATGAGGCGTACCTATTTTATACGTGTGGAATTTGAGGCAGAAAAGATTGACTGAGTAGCTTGTTCACGATCATGCCTATTTGATGCTGGATTTTTTTTTTCTTGAGACGGTTTCCTTATGTAGTTCAGGCTGGCCTGTAGCTCTTGGTGATCCTCCTGCCTCTGCCTATGGAGTGCTAGGGTTACAGGCACGCCACCATGACTGGCGACCAAGCTGGACTAATCAGCAGACTGGCTCCAGAAGTGCGTTCTTAGGCTTCTTGTGAAGTATAATACAAGATGTTGAATATCCTCCACAGCAAACCTAGTAAAGCCATGATTAAACAAACAAACAAAAAAAAAGACCGAGCGGGGGTAATTTCAACTCTACAGTTTCTGGCAAGATGTCTAAAACTAAGCTAAAAAATTCATAATTTAATAAAATTATCTAAAAGAATGAAAATTGATTTCCCCTTAGAATGAAGGGTACTTTTTAGTTTGCAGTTTATGAATAGTATCCCCAGTGTGAGAAACTACTCTCTTTGAAATATACTTGAACAAAATAAGAAAGAAAGAAATATACCTGGGCTGAGGCATCCTGTGGGTGTACATTGAAAATTGTGCAATGAAGATGATTTCAACTCAAAGAGTCAGTCTGAGATCAACTTCTCAATTACCAGGCAGAATGCGTCATCTGTACATGGTGTCTGTGGCATGTTAGCTCCACGGAGGTGTTTGAATATGACATGCTAGTCATGGTGTTAACCTGTGAATAATCTCAAGAAGAATTAGGAAATAGGATATGTCACATCAGTTTCAGCATGTCAACAGCATGTCCCAAGCTAAATCTACTCCAAACCTGTTTCTCCTTAGTGCCTGACGTGAACAACTTCCTAGTCACTCAGACTTAGAACTACAGCATCAGTTTTGAGCCTTCCTTCCCTCCTAAGGATTTCATCATCTATTACTATCATCAAAAAGTTTCAGATTTCCAAATTTGAGGTGTAATTCCAATGTGTGAGCAATGGTAATATTCATGTGAAGGGGTATGAATGCATATTTCTGTCTATACTTCAGCCAACCACTCTGTTCAAAAATGTTTAATGGTAGCCAGGAGTGATGAAGCATACCTATAATCCCAACACTCCGGAAGGCTGAGGCAGGAGGATCCGAAATTGGAGCCCAGCTGTAGCAACTTAGCAATTTAGGGAGACTCTGTCTCAAAAAAATGGCTAGAGGTATAGTTCATTTAAAAGATCTAGGGCCTTTCCAGCAGTAAGGACCTCCCCATGAGAACATGCCTCTCACAACAGATCTCCTTCATCCCTCTCCAGAGGAGAAGAAGAAGCACAAGAAGAAGTGCCTGTGCAGAGCCCCAGTTCCTATTTCATGGGCGTGCAGTGCCCAGGATGCTATAAAATCACCACGGTCTTTAGCCATGCACAGAAGGTAGTTCTGTGTGTTGGCTTCTGCACTGTCCTGTGCCAGCCTACAGGAAGGAAAGTAAGGCTTACAGAAGGATGTTTCTTCAGGAGGAAGCAGCACTAACAGTACCCTCAGTCAAGATGAGTGGGTCCCAGTAAACACATTTTGGATTAAAAAAAAAAAAAAGACCTAGGTTCAATCTCTAGTACTAGAGAAAAAGAATTTAACAATATCTTATTATTTGCTAACTAGAACCTGAAGTTCTGGGCCAGGGCAGTAGCTCAGTGGCTTAAGTGTCTGCCAAGAATCTAAAGTTCTTCAACACTGGTTCCAACTCATTTCTTTCAATGTATATAGCCTCCCTCTCCTCCCTTGCTTGGTCTTCTGACCACATGTTTCTACCCTACTCCCTGAATATTGCCAGTGTGTTCTCATCTTGGTATGTCTGATCACTTTTTTCTGTCTTTAGTACCACTTATCCCTTCATTACTGGGCTCACTTCATCCAGGGGGCCAGTTCCTCTAGAAAGCATCTAAGGATGCTTTTGGATTTCATAAAAGATTCCCAAGGAAATATCCCCTCCCCCACCTTTTTTGTACCGGGGATTGAACTGGGGAGATTGACACTTGCCAGGCAGGTACTTATACTACTGAGCTATATCCCTGGCTGGAAGTATTACTCTATAATGATGCTAAAATATACTTTATTTTACAGGTAGGCTTTTCTTAGCCTTCCTTTTTAGGGATTGGGCACACTGGTTATTCTGTATGATTCCTCACAGAAAAACCTTTGTTAATATAAATCATAAAATATTGGTGGACATAGTTACAGTTAGAATGATGAACATTTGACTTAGGAACTTACAACATAATGGGAAGCTGAAGTTTATGAATTGTGAGGAAGTCCCGGGCTCGTTTTCTAGAATATTGTTTCCTTATTCACTTCTGTCTACTGATTTGGTCTTAATTCACCTTCCTCATCAAAATATTCTAGCTTATTTTACAGGTCAGTCATTATGTTTGCCTAGGAGGGTACTGACACAATGGCCAGTGTTTCTAACGACCCTTTGACGTCTGTCCGTCTGCCCGTCTATCCATCGGTCTATCTGCCTGACTCGGGAGGATCGCTTGTGTGTCTGGCCAGCTGGCCCTACAAAGTGAGTTCCAGGCAGCCTGAACTGCATAGTGAGCCCCAAATCAAAACAAAGCAAAGCAAAAAAACAAAAACAAAAACAAAAAACAAAACAAAACAAAAAAACAAACCCAGGAACTACACTAAGCTATGCCTGTAGTCCCATATCTCAAACTTAAAATATTTACTTTACCAGATGATTTAAAGCTTATTAAGTTTAAGTGTACTTAAAAATTTTAAGATGTTTGTGTATCACAGCTGTCAAATATAATCACGCAGTGGAATTTAAGAAGCTAGGACCTAAAGGAGGTACTGGCAGCTGGAAGCTGTTCCCAGATGGTCAGTAAAACGGTGCATGAGGCCAGTGGCCAGAAAGAAAGCAATGGGCGAAACCATCCTCCCGGGCCTGCGTTGCCTGGGAAACCAAAGAGAAGTTAGTGATCATTTGTACTAGTGCCCCACTCCACCCCGCTCGCTCTGGTCTTCCAAATCTAGTGAAGAATAAAAGAAGAGGAGAAAAAAGGAAAGGGAGGATTGCTGTTCGAGAGCAAGGAGAGAGGGACCGCGCTGGGGGCTGGAAGTGGGCGTTAGGTGAGCTGGCACGTGGGGGGGGGGAGGGATTCTGCGCAAGCCGTCCAGCGTCCAGCGTCTTCTGTTTCCCAGGTAACCCTGTAAACACTAGGCGTCCATCCCTGTGAGTTCCGCTGCTACGGGCGGCTGGCAGGTGGTCTGCTTAGGGATGTGCTCTTTCCTAAGAGTGCGGTCTCCCATGGGGATGAAAACTTCCCTAGAGCCAAGTACAGCTCTCCCGTTGACGATGAACACCTTTGGAAGAACGAAAGTATCTGAGGGGAAATTTCCCCTGAGCATGGAACTCGGAAAGGTTGATTCAGAAGACCAGAGGATCTTTATGGGAACAAAATCTCCTGCGCAGTTAGGATTTGAAAAAGGGTTCAGACAAGAGGATTCCCAATGGAGGGAGAGCCCTGTAGTTAGCAATAAGTATAAGGAAAGCATAGCATTACCAGGAACACAATCTCCTTGTGGCAAGGAGCTTGAAAGGGGATTGGAAAAACAAAATGTTTGTAGGACCTTCGGGGAGAGGGGCAATGTAGGGTTCAACAGGGTCTCACCCTTACAGGAAACAAAGCCCCTGGGTGAGCTCTCAGGGAGCCGGGTGGGGTTAGAGAATGGGTGTTGTCTGGCGCAGGGTCCCTACGTAAGGGGAGCACAGCCTCCCTTGGGCGCAGTGTGTGGATGTCCACAGGTTGTAGGCAACAGAAAAGGGGCTATGGCTTATGGTCTTGACGGACTAGAGCCTTTGGTGGGAAAGCAGCCTCCTTTGGGCTTAGAAGGGCGACAGGAACTGGAGAAAGAATCCACCTGTGTTGTGGTGAAACCCGGCACAGAGATGACTCCCCCCGTGGAGGTGGACATTGGCCTTCCCCGAGTTGAGGGGTCACATGAAGCTGAGATTGTAGAGCCCCAGATGGGTTTGGTGATCGAGCCTTCCGAGTGCCAGTTTGCACAGCAGCCTGAAGAGGCTGGAACTGTCCTGCCAGGTGTGGAATCTCCAGACTGCATCAGACCCATATACTCTGGGAGATTCATTGATCGGATGCCTTGCTGGCCAACTGTAAGTTTTTCTCCCTGTACGTTTTCTATGAACTATGTATAGCTGAGCCCTTATTGAAATGGTGAAGTGTCAAGACTTGTTTGGGTTTGTGGATTTCACAGAATTCTAATAGTCTGGCCCGCTGAGCCCTGCAGGTGTTACTTTATCCTATGGCCTTTTGTTTTCCACCTTGCTTCCTAGATGTGACCCTGTGGTTTCTGTGCCCAGCAGTGATCCCTCCTGGCATCCTCCTTTTCTTCCTGGACTTTTGTTTCATTTTTTCTTCACTCTTTCACCCTCTTGTGAGCTCGTATTTATGTTGTACCCTAGTGTTTATATTATGAATGGAAAAGTCCTTTTCTTTCCCCATGTGGATGTTACTCTGAGTTATTTGTTCCTTTCAGTAAAGCCTTATAGAAGTCACTGTGCTGGGAACAGGATAATGCAAAATGAAAACTATATGGTATCTGCCTCTTCAGCTTAGGCTCACTCTGGAGCTGGTGACAGATACCTGGGTGAATCTTATCTAGGTGTCTAAGTGACTACAAATACGATTCTTCCTTCAAAGAGATGCATTTTTGCCAGGTGTGGAGATTATAACTGCTAAATAGGGTTGGGTAGATTATACGTTCAAACCCAGCCTGGGTAACTTCAGGAGACCTTGTCTAAAAAAAAAAAAAAAAAAAAACCAGTATGGCTGTAGCTCAGGGGTAGTGCACCCCCCTTTCAGACTCCAGTATGTTTGCTTGCTCTCTTTCTTCCTTCCTTCCTTCCTTCCTTCCTTCCTTCCTTCCTTCCTTCCTTTCTCTCTCTCTCTGTCTCTCTCTCTCTCTCTGTCTCTGTCTCTGTCTCTCTGTCTCTCTCTTTCTCTCTCTTTTGTGGTATGGGGCATAAAACTCAGGATCTTGGTCTTGCCAGGCAGGCACTTATGCCCCAGCCCTATCCCCACTATTAAAGGGAAAACAGTCTTAACCACAAAGCTCAGTGGAAATATTGAAATAAAAAAAATAATGTTTGGGTTAATAACATCAAAAGGTCACATTGTCTGGAGATGTAGCTCAGTGGTGTATCACCTGCTTAGCATGCAAAACTCTGGGTTCCATCCCTAATAGCCACAAAAAGAAAAAAAAGGGGAGGCATTTTGGGCAAAGAAAGATACTGAGGATGACCAAAGCTACTTGTGTTTAGGAGATAAAAATAATTCTATTTAGGCAACATGGTGTTGAGAGATAAAGGAGAAATCTAAAGTTTTAGGGTACAAGGGTGAACTATATGGGTACAAGATCAAAAGTGGATTTTTTTTTTTTTTTTGGTCTTGAGACAGGATTTCACTATAAAGTCCAGGCTGGCCTTAAACTCACTATACAGCCCAGGCTTGCCTCATCCACCTGTATGTAAGGGGAACTTTTTCAAGTACAAAATTGTACATATTTATTGTTTACTGTCACAATACTTATAATCACAATGCTTTCCATATGGTAGTCATTTAGCAAATGCATTTTTCATAGTTTTAGAAAGGATGATTAAATGGGAAGAACAGAGAAGAGGCAGATCTGACAGCATGATACTGAGGAACATAAAGAAAGCATATTTGAGGCTTTCAGGAATAAAAAGCTCCACCATCTGAAATTTGAGACTAAAAGTGTTAATGAGGTCACAGGGCTTCTGCAGAACTTTGTCGGTGGACGGACTTTTGTCCCTCTTGGGAGTCAGGGTGTTTTGTGTTTGACCCACTTTGCTTTCTGGATCCCTCACTGGATTTCCCCAGCCACGGCTTTTTTACTTGGTGCTTTCTGTTTCTGAATTGGTTCTGCAGTTTACCCCTTTTAATCTGATCTCCCACACACAGACCCAGCTTCTGGTTTCCAAAGCAGGTACCTAGTTCTAAAACTTCTGCTTCCTCCTACTTCACACATCCGTCTTACTAAGAAGTCTGGGAGGGAGAAGAGAGTGTCTTGTTGAAATTTCTTTGATAGGGAAAATAGGATAACAATTAACTTTGAATATGAGGGAAATTAGCATTGTTAGAGTGATAATAGTTGTCAAAAGCTTAACTCAAGATAGGCAACCCTGCATCCTCCTGGGTGTACTCTTATCTTGCTTTGATCTCTTCTCTAGGCCCAAGCTTGTTCTGCAGGGGCAGTTTCTCCTCACTTTTCACTTTTCCTTTTTCAAATAAACTTTGCCACTGCTTTTCCCTTAAAAAAAAATTCTATAAGAGAGGGAAAACTCAGATTACAGTATACTAAGGAGTAAATCAGATTAGAATTGGAGAAAGCTTTAAGATGTGTTATATAACTACGAGTGCCCTATGATGAATCAATTTCTATAGCAAACATGTACAAATAAAAATAAAAATTAAAAAAAAAAAAGTGGAAGAAGCCCAGTGTGATGGTATGTGCCCTGTAATCCCAGCACTTAGGAGGTTGCCTTGAGCTCAAGGTCAGACTTGAGTACACATTGAGACTCTGTCTCAAAAAACAAAGGAACGTCAGGATCTTGCCAAGTCATTACATTTCCCAGGCTGTGCAAGGATGGCAAGGATTTCCCACAATGGCAAACTTGCCATCTTTCTGCCTCAGCCTCCCAGAGCGCTGGAATTATAGGCATGTCCCACCATACAGCTTATTTTTTATTTTGAGACAGCTGTCACACTCAGCTGGTATAGATCTTTTTCTAGTTCTTGTCACTAAATTTCCTAAAAGTTTTTTTTTTTCTAGTAAGTTTTAAAAATTGAAAATTATTTGTTAGGCATTGTAGGAATTCACTTTTATCTTATTTTGTATTTTAGTACAGGGTCTACAGGGTCTCACTACATAGATTGGACTCTAGTGATCCACCTATGTTCACCTCCCAAGAGCTGGGATTACACGCATGTGCCACCACGCCCACTCTCAATTGCAATCTGGGGGGGTGCCCTGGGGGCAGGGCTGGCACTGCAGGCTGGGGTTCGCTGCATCTGCTTAAGCAGGCACTTTAATCGGTTGAGCTATTTGGCGGGCCTGGAATTCACATTTATTTGATTTATGATTTGATTGGAAATTGTTCCATATATTTGTTTTCCATATATTTGTATTTGTTGTCCCTATACCTGGTCACCTTACTGAACTCTGATTAGTCATAACTGTTTAGCATCATTTCTGTTGGATTTTTCTAGAAAGTCATCAGATTAATATTTTTGTGCAGGTGTGATTAAAAAATATGGTGAATGTTACAGTTTTTTCTTTTTTTCTTTTTGAGACAGGGTGTCACTATGCAGTTCGGACTGCCTTTTAGCTCACTTTGTAGCCCAGGCTAAACTCAAACTCCCAAGGATCCTCCTGCTTCAACCTCCAGAGTGCTGGGATTACAGGCATGAGCTACCATGCCCAGCTAATTACAATATTTTTCTTTTCTAAAAAAATCTTTTATTTATTTATTTATGTGGTACAGGGTCTCACTATGCAGCTCTGACTCTTGTGATCTTCCTATCTCAGCCTCCCCAGTGCTGGGATTACAGGCATGTGCCACCATGCCTGGTCACAGTGGCTGTGGAGAAGTCCAGGGCCGGCACAAGGCCCCATGTGGAGTCTGTATTCTATAAGGCAGCACAGCGGCTGTGGGGCTATGAGTCTTCAGCAGCTGAAAATAGTTTTGTGTCAGCCTTCTTGAGCTGAAAGTGAAATAAGTAGTTGGCCATTAAAAACTGTAACATTGGGGGATAACAAGGAGGTAGCCAGCAAAATGGCAGTTCAGTGCTCAGAGCCCAAGAAAGGGGGTGGCAGTGCAGGTGGGAGTCGGGCTGCAAACTGAGGACCTGAACAGGTAAGTTAATATTTTTAGGGCAATAGGAGCCAGATTTCTCACTGATGGTGAGAAGAGATATAAATGTGGAAAGAATAAAATGTATCCCACTGTGTTGGAATTTTTTTTTTGTGTGTGTGTGTGGGTGTGTGGGTGTGGGTGTGGGTGTGGGTGTGGCTGGCTCAGCCCATCCTAGGGGCAGGGCTAGGGTGGCTTATGGTGCCCTATCGAATCAAATCTCGGTCCCTGTGCTTGCCTAAGCTTGCCTCTGCAGGTGCTTTAGATCACTGAGTTATCTCGCTGGATTGTATTTTGAGGTATTGGGGAAACTCATAGTATAGCTATACCTATGTTTATGTTTATGGACTGTGCATGTATATGTGTGTGTGAGTGTGTGTGTTTGTATGTAGTTCATCCTGGCCCTCAACTCACTGTGTCGCCTGGCTGGCCTTGAACTCTTGGGGATTCTCTTGACTCAGTTCCCAGAGTGCTAGAATTACAGGTGTGTGCCACCATGCCTGGAATTAAAAGACATGTCAAGGTCAAGAAAGATAAGGACATGGGACTGGGGAGATGGCTCAGTAGAATAAGCACTTGCTTGGCAAGTGCAAGGGCCTGAGTTCAATCCCCGGTTC
>NW_004524937.1:865180-874302 GCF_000260255.1 Octodon degus
TATCCAGATACTGCAAACAGAAAACAGACTCAGATGGGTTCTGATTTTGGGTCCCCAGTCCAAGGCGGGAGAGCATAGAAACCTAACCACAGTTACTGATCTGCAGCAACCTGTATTTCCCGTGTGCAGCTCTAGAGTGAGTACTATGCGCATTGTTGTTTAGTATAGTTTGCAATGATAGTAATGTAGACTACCCATTGCCAAATACTTGGCACGGAAGCAGACCAGAGGTAAGTCAAGTTTGCTACCAGGCTACTGATTTATCCATCCATCCATCCATCCATCCATCCATCCATCCATCCATCCATCCCATCCATCCAGCCTTCTTTCCTTTTTTATCACTCAGCAGCTGCCTGGCTACTCCCACTTTTTTTCTGCCTTATAAGATGGTTTCCATTGAGTTGTCAGAGAGGAAAAACTTTTGCTCTAGCCTCATTGTGTTAATTGGTATCATGTGAATTAAACTAATGAAATTAAAAGGAACAAAGACACTATTTTTATTAATATTTACAGGAATAGGGGTTGACAAAAAAATAAATGAAACTCAAAGTGGTTAAATTCAGGGACTTATTTAGTGCTCTTTTTTTTTTTTTTTTTTTTAAGAGGGTTTGAGTGTCCAGGAAAAATAAATTATGGAGTGAGGAGGAAATACTTAGAAGAACGAATGAATAATAAAGGCTATTTTAATAGTGTCTGTTAATAATGCAGAATCAGGCTGGGATATAGCTCAGTGGCACAGCACCTGTTGGCAAGGATGAGATTCTGAATTCAATTCTGGGTACCAAAAAAAGTAAAGCAAAAGAAAAAATTAATTTAGAGAATTCATAGGGCTGGAGATATAGCTCAGCCCCACATGTGTCTGCCTGGGAAGGGCAAGGGCCTGAGTTAGATTTCTGGTACAAATTTAAAAAAAAACAACAAAAAACCAGAATCATCATCTTGGTTGATCCTCCTCAGGTGAGTGGTGTTTCACTCCCTGCCTTTTTTTTCTTTCCACTTTGATAGGGTATGGTTGAGTCACTGAGTTGCCCAGGTGGGGCTTGAATTTGGAGTCCTCCAACCTCAGAGTGAGGTATAGGTGCGTGCCACAGCGCCTGGCCTCTTCCTGGCTTTTAAGACCCAATACTATCATGAACTACTGGACTCTTTTAAAATATGTTGCTGAGTTAATACACCTTAATGTTCAAATAATGGAACTAAACAAAAAAGGGGATACAGATGAATGTCCATTTTGTATCTGTGTATTCAAAGTTGTTAGAATAGATATATAGTTACATTCTCTTAATGAATAGAAGGATTTGTTCTAATAGTGTTTGTAAATAGGATATCATATCTACATCTTGTACAGCAAATAACCACTAGGAAGAATGTATGCAATGTGTTAATTATTGAAACTGTCCTACCAGTTTGGTTTGAAACTGTCTCATTGCTATTTGTTTCTCAATAAAATTATGAAAAAAAAAAAAAAAGACTTGAGAAGGTGGACCTCACAGGAATAACTGTGATGCAAGAAGAAAAGGGTGGAGAAGAGAACTTAGGTATCTGCTGATTCTCACTTGCCTTTAGCTTAAAAGAAGCTCTGTGCAAAAGGGGCGTATTTTGGAGTTATATATTCTGACCCTCTTCAAAATGTTTGAAAGAATAGAGTTCTTATCCGAAGTATAGTGAAAGAGACATAATATTCTCTGGTATTACTGCTATTTCTTCCAGTTTCCAGCTGAATAAGGCAAAAACAATACACTGTGTCTCTCTTCTCTTTTCTTTGCCCTATTTAACCCAAATTAGAACATAACCTTTTTTTTAACACAAAATTTTTTAATTTTTTGAGACAGTCTCACTATGTAGTTTGGGCTGGCCTCGAACTCATGGTAATCCTCTTGCCTCAGCCTCCTGAATGCTGTAATTACAGACCACCTTCTTTTAGAATAATACAATTGGGTGATTGGAATTTCCCCAGAATTTGTCATTAAAGGCTAAGCTGCTTATCGCTGACTGGTTTTCCCACCTTGGGCCCCTGACTTCTTACTGTGTTACTAGATCTTTGCTCCACCCACCTCCTTTTCAATCATCTCTTTGAATTCTTTTTTAGTCTAAACATCAGAAGCTGATATTTTTCTTCCAGTGTTTAGCAAAGTAGTTCAGTTTTCTGACCACATGTGTTTGTGAGCTTCCTTTCATGAGCCTAGCAATGTAATGAAGATGCTCTCTTAAATGCTTATTCCTTTTTCGGAGAAATTTCTGTGCCTAGCACAAAATGCTAATACTTCTCACCTACTCAGCCTCCATCCATGCATTTGTATGTTCATCCAGTGTCCGCCTATTAATTTAACCATCTCCCACCATCCCATGCCTACACATTTCTGCTCTTCGTCCGTCCTAACTCTTACACATTCTCTCCTCTCCCTACCCTCTCTGGAGACCTACAACATTCCTTATGAGACATTTCTCTCCCTTTGTAAAAAAGAAACTTCCACTTTACCAACATGTCAGTTGTCTTGAGATAGATTTAAAAATTAGGTAAGAGTTGTATTTCTGGGACTGAGCAATTATAATATTGATCGTGGGCAAAGGAAGGACAGAAAAGATCCAAGTACAATCAAGTAGGCAGAGCCAAGTAGGATCTGGGTCATTCATTAAAGGAGACAGGTTAGGAAGAAGATGTTTATGGACCTCAAAGTTAGCGTGTTGTTAGAAATCAGCATAAAAAGTGCCCGTGTGTGTACAGACATGCTAGACACCACCTCTTACTCTTAACTTTGCTGAAAATATAAGACAATAAGAAATTGATCAAGGCTGGCGAGAGAGCTCACCGGACTAAGCGCCTGCTTAGGCAAGTGCGGTAACCAGGGTTTGATGCCTGGTACTGCATGGTACGTAGGCCCTGCCCCGGAATGCGCTGAGTCGAGACTGAGTCCAGGTGTGGTGGCGCACACCTGTAATCCCAGAGCTGGGGAGGCTGAAAACAGGAGGATCCCTACCATTCTGAGCTGTGTAGTGAGACCCTGTACCAAATACATTAAAAATAATAATAAAAATAACTGACCTGTGAACTATAAGATTGCTTCTCTCTCTCTCTCTCTCTCTCTCTCTCTCTCTCTCTCTCTCTCTCTCTCTCTCTCTCCAGGATCTTCCTATGTGGTTCAGGCTTGTCTTGAACTTACTGTGTAGCCCAGTCTGACCTCAAACTCACAGTGATCCTGCTGCCACAGCCTCCTGAGTGCTGGGATTACACACAGGTAGACTGCTTCTGAAGACTGCGTAACTCGGCATGTCACAGAGGTCTATAATTGGGTAGATCACTGATAATGCTAATCTTATAGCAAAGATTACTTTTATATGAGATATTTTTAGGTTTTTTTAGTTTGTTGTTATTAAACCCAGCAACATGTACATCCTAGACAAATACCGCACCACTGACCTATACCCTACCCTGGCCCCTGTACCACTGACCAATGCCTGGTCCCTGGACTTAATATTTAATGTCTATATATCAGGATATCAGGAATTTCTTAGATTTGCTAAGGTTTTTTTCCCTCTTGTTTGTAGTTGACACATGGAATAAGATATAACTTTTCAGCATAGGACAAATTTGAAATAAATTCCATTCTTCAAAATGTTCCTCTTGTACCCTGACAATGACCAGCTTTTACTTTTTCTTCCCCTTAGGCAGGAAAAGTTACTCCAATTGGACACAGAGTTGCAACTTGCTTAACTGAAAAACTTCCTAGGGTAAGGTTTTTAATTATACCTTTATGTTTCTCTTTTTACTTCATGTATGATCATTAAGAGATAGACAAGGCCAGCGAGATAGCTCGGTGGATTAAGTGCTTCCTTAGGTAAGCGCAGGAGCTGGGGTTCGATCCCTGGCACCAAAAGCCACACGGGCACGCTTAGCCAGTGATGGAGTCTGGGCATGGTGGCACACGCCTGGAATTGCAGCACTGGGGAGGAAGAAAACAGGAGGATTAATATGAGTCTGAGCTGGCTACACAGATCGGATTTGTAGTAAACCTTCTGTTTTCAACCTCCCAAGTGCTAGGATTACAGATGCGTGCCACCATGCCCAGTCTCAACTGTAGTCTCTGCGCGCCCCATGGGTGGGACCAGCATGGCAAGACAGGGATCAAACCCATTACAGCCCCTGCCTAAGCAGGAGCTTTAGTCCACTGAGCTATTTGGCTGGCCCTTGTACTGGGCATTCTGTTATCTTTTTGAGATAGTCTCACTATGCTATTCAGGCTGACCTTGAACTCACTCTGTAGCCCAAGCTGGCCTTGAACTCTTTCTGTCTCAGCCTGCTGAGTTTTGGAATTACAGGCCTGAATCATCATGACTGGTTCAAAACTCCATTTGAAAGTTGTGTAAACCTGATATGTTCAATTTTGACTCTTATTTTAAGGCCTTCATTGATTTTGTCCACCAAAATGAAAATTATGGATTGATGTTTTTCATCTTTATTATAAAAGCCATAAAGGATTCAGTTATTTTGATAAGAATACCCAGGTGTGGTGGCACCTACCTATAATCCCAGCGCTTGGAAGGCTGAGGCAATGAGGCAGGTTTGCACAAGTCCAGGCCAGGCTGGGCTATAGAATGAATTCAAGGCTGGTCTGAATTATATAGTAAGGCTCAGTCTCAAGGAACAAAAAAGAAAAAGAAAATGGAAATGGAAATGGCAAAAAGGGTATAATTTTAAATTAGATACTATTTATTTTCTAAATATAATTTTTAAATATATTATTTATTCTCATAAGCACATACATGTTAAAGGAAACTTAAAGCTGTAAGTTCCCCATGCACTTAATACACTCGTGAAATTAAAGGTATACATTGATTGGTGTAGAAAAGTTCAGTTATGGTTTAGAAATTATATTTAATAATAATTCTATTTTCTTGTCTTATTTGCAGCTAATTACTCCACCAGAGGCAAAAAAGTATTACAATTTCAGATATCCACCTCCAGGAGCAGAGAGAGTATTTTATGGCAAAGCAAACGATCCCAAAATTGCACCTTACTTGACACATGGAATAAGATCTAAAATTTCAATACCGGTAAATTCTTTTCTTTTTTTCCTCCAATGTGCATTATTAATTTACCAGGATAAAAATACACAAATGAAGAATCCAAATTCCTTTCCACATGTTTGTTTGATCATTCGTTGTTTGTTTTTATTGAGACAGAATCTAGCTGTGTAGATCAGGCCTTGAAATTTTTCTTTTTTTTCAGTACCAAGGATCAAACTTGGGACCTTGTGCTTGCCAGGCAGTACAAGGCCATGCTGCTGGGCTATATCCCTAGCCCTGGGCCTTGAACTTGTGCTGGTCCTCCTGCCTTAACTTCCCAAGTGCTGGGGTTACAGGATTAAATCACCCTGCCTGCTCCACCATGTATAGTTTTACAAGTCTTTTTTTCCCTCCGTACTCTGAAAGCATCAATTTTTTTTTTTTTTTTTTTTGTGGAACTGGGGATTGAACTCAGGCCCTTGCACTTGCCATGGATATGTTTTAAAATTGTATATTAATACGTGTTTGCAGTATATGATGATTATATTCATCATAAGAGAAAGCATTAATTTTTTTTTGGCTGGCTCAGGATGCCTTAAGGGCAGGTCTGGTAAGGCATGAGGATCTGGGGATAGAATCACAGAATCTTGAGCCTGACTGCTTTGCTTAAGCAGGCACTTAAACAACTGTGCTAATGGGCAAGCTCCCAAAGGCATTAATTTTGATCAATGAAAAACTCCAAGCAGCACCCAAGAGAGTATGGAGAAATTAATGGCTCAAACCACAGACTCTTCCCCCGTCGGATGATAAAAGGGGAGTTGTTATCCATTTTCTCCCAGGAAACAGAAATGCTTTCAGGCTTTATTGGAGAATAAGGGCAGTGCTGGTGACTCCTGTGTAGAAGGACTGCAGAATGTTTAGATGTTAGTGGAGGTGGAGCCCAGAAGTTATCTGCTGTTGATTGAGTGGATAGTCCAGATTCAGGAGGATCTCATCTCTACATCTGGAGAGAACATGAAAATTACAGTTTAGGAAATACAATAAATAAATAAATAATTTACAGTTTGTAGTCTTGTTGTTCCTACTTTTATTAGTATATGTCTGTGATATCTAATGATAAAATTCACATATGGTATTCATACATAGGGCATCTTTTCATTTTTCTTGACTATATGAGTCAATGTCTGCCCTATATTTAACCTTTCTAGTTCCACTGCAACTTGTAAATTCCCACGAAGTCCTCATTTAGGCATGCTTGTGCTTCTTAGTATCATTTTTGATAGCTCATTTGAAGGTGAGAAAGCCACAATGACAATGAAATATTTTTCCATAATCATACTGTGTTTTCTCCCTCGCTTTTGCGTAGGACCTTAGTTTCAGATTTATATTTTTTTGTTGATGTGTCTGTGCATTGTATCATTTCTGTAGGCAGATACATTGATAAACCCACAGCCTATCACCACATTTCAACAGAAACTTAAAGAGAAAAAGGAGTCTATATATTATAGTAATCGGTGGGCGCCATTAGGAAAATCTCACGATCAAACACCGGGATTACCTAAAGGACTGGATGTAATCAATACAACATTTGGGACAGCAGTCATCAGAGGTAGTAAAAACTAAGGGGGAGTATGAAATAAGTTTTCTAGAAAATTGAGTTAAGTACACATTGGTATGGTTTTTGATGATGTAAATGATTAGTCAAAGAATGAGGTCATAGGATGCAGCTCAGGGCCAGGGTTATAGCCTGGCAAGTGCAAGAGCCTGAGTTTGATTTCTGATACAACAACAAAGACAATGAAAGAGCTGATTGTGGTGGTTATGTTATGTTGGAGGGGAAGACTGAAATAGTGAATGGGTTGCATTTTGACTTGCTATGCCAGCTGCTTAGGAATCTGAGAAGGGAAGATGACAGTTTTGAGACCAGCTTGGGCAGTATGTTTAGACCTTGTCTCAGAGTGGTTAAGGGGAAGGGAGCCGGGGAGGGGAAGAGAGAAAGCAAAATGTGGTAAATGAAGACTATGTTATGAGGCCTTGAATTCCTTCCGTAGCCCACACTGGCTGTCCTCAAACACATGATCCTCCTGCCTCAGGCTCCTGAGTGCTGAGGTTGTGGCTGTGCTCATCCATGTATAGTGTAGGGAAACTTTTGCTGCTAGGTCGAAAGGGAAGATTGAAATAGTAAATGGAGTTGCATTTTGAAATTCTTATGTAAGCTAGATGTGGTGGTGCATGCCTATGTCTGTAATCCCAGCACTTGGGAGGCTGGGGCAGGAGGATTGTTGTGAGTTCAAGACCAGCCTAGGCTACAAAGTGAGCTCAAGGCCAGCATGAACTGTATAGTGAGACCCTATCTCAAAAAGACAAAAAACAAACAAACAAAAACCCCACATTCTTATTTTCTTATGGAAACAAAACAGTTCACCCAATATGAAACTAGGGGCTTCCACTCATTGGAAAAACGCTCTTCAACATCTTATCTAGAATTTGGACTAGGAGAAAAAAGAATCTCTTCCAGGTACTAGTGATTTCCCTGTACCTCTGGTGATGGGGATGGAAACTCATTAAAAAAGAAGTCTCTCCCTGCACCACACAACGTGCTGGCCCCACCCCCAGGTTGCACTGAGATATGACTGAGACTGGGTGTGGTGGCAAACTCCTGTACACACCTGTAATCCCAGCGCTTGGGAGACTGGAAACTGAAGAATCACTATGAGTCCAATCTGTGTAGTGAGACCTTGTAGATCCTGTACTAACTACATTAAAAAAAAAAAAAAAGTCTCAGGGTCTGTATGTCACTCTACCACTGCCAAAATTTGGGGTCATCCCACAGTGCATTAGGGCTTCTGATTTAAAATTTGCATTTGCTTAGGTCATGTTAAGAAGCTGTGAGGAAACTGAAATCAAAATTTTCTAGAGTATCTTAGGGTTGGGATTTTTTTTTTTTTTTTTTTTTTTTTTGGTGGAGCCAGGGATTGAACTCAGGTCCTTGCGCTTGCCAGGGAAGCATTTATTCCACTGAGCCATCTCCCCGGCCTCCCCAGGGTTGCGAATTTGACTGGGTTTTGGACCAAGGCTTAGGACAACTTAAATGGTTGACTGACACAGAGTTCTGGATAAATCTTCACTTGTGTTGGTTGTGACTTCCCAGAATCTCTGTGGACCTTGTGCATTTATCATTTGTTCTTGTCAATTTATGTACACTATGAATAGATATTTTAAAGCTGATTTCATGTATTCTTCTTTCAGAATTCTCTGCTAGAGAGGTAGTGAATCCACCAAAATCATATGATGAAGTATTTAAAGAAGGACAAGAAGGACATGATTTGTATGTTGTTTCTCACAATGATTATTATGTGGGTAAGTGGCCTGTGGCTGTGGGGCCCTCAGATTTGTAAAGAAAAGGACATAGTGTTTCTCTGTAAGTCTCAGTGCCTGGCCAACAATAAGTTATCAGTGAACGGTAATTTATCGTTGTTACAAGGTCATAAATCCTGATAGGAACCTGAGGAGGGAACCTGTAAACCCTGATAAAGAACACATGTACATGTATTTCAATTCCTGGGGATTGACTCTGGGGGCTTTTATATGTCCTGCAAGCTCTCTACTTCTGTCCCTGCCGCCCTACTAATGCTTTCTGTATATAAAATATAAAAATACTGATATTTTGTATTAGTACAAAATTTTAGTAATACATGCATTTTGTTTACTGCTTTTAAGTTTTAAAAGTTACTGTTCTTATTAAAATGCAAGGCTTTAAGTGCGAGATTGATTGATTGATTGATTGATTGATTTTTGTGGCCAGCTCAGTCCGCCCTGGGGGTGGGGCTAGGCATGGCCACTGAGCTATCTTGGCCTTCTAAGTGCTAGTTTTGTTTTTGTATTTAGTTTTTATTTTTATTTATTTTTTTAAGTGCTAGTTTTAGAGGAAGAACTCTAGGTGATGGTCAAGTGCACATTTTTTGGTCTTTTTTATTTTTTAATGAATACAAAGTAGTAATTTGAAAAGAGCATTAGAAATGGCACAACAGGGGCCGGGGAGATGGCTCAGTAGAATAAGCGCTTGCCTGGCAAGCACAAGGGCCTGAGTTCAATTCCTGTTTCTGCCAAAAAAAAAA
>NW_004524937.1:874417-877350 GCF_000260255.1 Octodon degus
TTAGGTTACCAGATATCAACGTGCAAAATTGGATTAAAAACAAAACAAAACAAACAACAAAAAAGTTATAGGAAATTAAAAAGAAAAAATAAAGAATGAAAGGAAAAAAATTTCAGCTTTAACTGCTCCTTTCAGTAGACTAGCAGAAATCGACAGTAGAACTATTCACATTACCCTGCATACATACATAAATATATACTGCTCTTCTTTCTTTTGTCCTTTTCCTCATCCCAGTTTTTCCTTCCTGTGGAACAAATTCTCTCTCTTGAATAGTATCCATTGTACCTTTCAGATTCTATTTACTCTTTCGGGTTCTCATAGCAGTGAGACAATACAATGTTTGCACATGTGGGTCTGATTTATTTCACTTACCAATACAGTCTCTAGTTGCATCCATTTATCTACAAAAGCTTCAAATATATCTTTTTAAATAGCTGAGGAATAGTCCATTATGTAAAAATACCACATCTTTTTTATCCATTCCCCAGTTGTTAGGCATTTGGGCTGCTTCCAAGATTTAGCTATGACAAATTGCACTGCTATAAACATGGGTACACATGTATTGCTGTGGTATGATGATTTCAGTTCTTTTGGAAAAATACCTAGGAGGGGAATAGCTGGCCTGAATGGGACCGACCTCCAATCCTAGTTTTTTGAGGAATTGCCATACTGATTTCTATAATGCTTGTACCAGCCTGCACTCTGAACAGCAGTGGAGAAGGGTTCCTTTTTCCCCAGAGCCTCTCCAGCATTTGTTATTGGTTGACTTCTTGATGATAGCCATTCTTTCTGGCATAACATGGTATCTCAGTGTTGTTTTATTTATATCTCTTGAATGACCAATGATGTTGAACATTTTTTCATATATTTATTTGCCATGTGTATCTCTTCATTTGTGAAGTATATATTCATCTCAGATGCCCATTTTTGGATTGGGTCTTTGAATTTTGGAGGGCTGATTTAAAAAAAAAATTCTTTATATTATCTAGAGAGGAGTCCTTTGTCTGAAGGATAGCTCACTCTTATTTTTTTTTTTTTCCAATTCATGGGTTTTCTTTTTACTCTGTTGGTGATTTCTTTTGACTTGCAAAAATCTTTTCAAAAAGATGAGATTCCAGTTGTTGATTCTTTGAATTATTTCCCATGCAGTTTAATTTTTTTTCATGAATTTTCTGCCTACCCCTATGTGTTCAAGATTACTACCTATATTTGCCTCCAGAAGATTTAGTTTTTCAGTTTTGATATTTAAATCTTTGATCCATTTTTACTATAGTTTAGTGTATAGTGATAAGCATATGTCTAGTTTTAGCCTTCTATGCGTGTAAAGCCAGTTTTCCCATCACCATTTATTAAAGAGGCTATCTTTCTTCCAGTGAACATATTTGGCCCCTTTGTCAAAGATAAGGTGGCTGAGAGTATTTGTAGTTGTGTCTGCCTATCTTCTAATCTGTTCCATTGATCCTCAGGTCTGTTATTTTTACCAGTACCATGTTGATTTTATCACACTAGCTTTGTAGTATAATTTCAAGTCAGGGATTGTAATGCCTCCTACCTTTCCTTTGTTGTCCAGGATCACTTTTTCTATTGTAGGTCTCTTCCGGTTCCAGATAAATTTTAGGAATAGTTTTTTTTCAGCTCTGTGCGGTATACTAATGTTATTTTAATTGGAATTGCATTGGATCTGTGTAACAATTTTGGGAGTCTGGCCATTTTCTTTTCTTTTTTTTTGTCTTTTTGAGGCAGGGTTTCCTCACAGAGTTCAGGCTGGCTTTGAAGTGACTTTGTTCCCAGGCAGGCCTTGAACTCACAGAGCTCCTCCTCCTTCACCCTCCTGGGTACAAGTACATATATTTTTTTGACTCAGGTAAGTCAGGTTCAAATCCTACTTTATCTATTTACTGTCTTTTAGATCTTAAACCATTTGCTTATTTGAGCACCACTATTCTTACCTCTTCAATAGGTATACCAGTCATATTATGAAGACTGAATACATACAAAATGATGAGTATAGCCATGGAACATGATAAGTTTTTATTGCTGTTGGCTATGTTATTAAGTGGTCTTCTCTAATAGTGCTATAATTGTTCTATGACACAACAAAAGGGCATTAAGTTTTGTAGTGCTTAAATAAAATGTAACTGGCAGTATATGGATGTTGGGTAGCCTGGTACGATAGAGGACTGAGAGTTACCCTGATACACATCCTAAGAAAGCACCTCTGTTAGCTAGAAGTCAGAGCTGCCCTTCACTGTCAAGGAACACACTTTCTGACCTGCTCCTTTTTTCTTATTTCTTCCCTCTTTGCCGCCTCACACCATACTGCCTTTCTGTGTTCTAACTTCGGTGCGGCATGTGGTGCCAGGGATTGAACCCCAGTTCTTGTACTTACCTAAGGAGACACTTAGTCTGCTGAGTTATCTCACCTGCCTTTCATTCTCTTCTTTCATAGATAACCCCTGTGAAGTCCCTGCATCCACCCCATATTCCCAGTCCTGAGCTGACTCTTGTATCCTCTTTTTTTGTTGTTGTTGTTGTTTTGATCTTTTTGGAACAGGGTCTTACCACACAATTCAGCCTGGCCTAGAGCTCACTTTGTAGCCCAGGCTGGTCTCAAATTCATATCAATCCTCTTGCTTCAGCCTCCTGAGTGCTGGAATTACAGCCATGTGCAACCCATGCCTGGCTAAACCCCTGTGTCCTGAGTCTGCTACACCCAGCTAGATACCACACTGCTCTCGCGTGCTTAGACCTGGGCTGTGTCCCCACCCTTCTCCTGTTCTCACCATCTTTTCTCCTTTTCTCCCTTCCCTTCCTTCCTCTCTTCTGATAATGTTTGATGTATTTTGAAAAATCTTACCATCCACTGTACATCCAAATACAATGCCTTCTAATTGTTTTTAAAAGAACAATGTCAATGAATGTATAGACATACA